>NC_061792.1:15362804-15525304 GCF_022458985.1 Mugil cephalus | reverse complement strand
GACAGGAGACAGGAGAGAGGAGACAGGAGACAGGAGAGAGGAGACAGGAGACAGGAGACAGGAGGCAGGAGGCAGGAGAGGAGTCCGGAGCGGAGGAGCTCAGACGGTGAGTGGAGCGGCCATGTGCTCCGGCTTTATTTCTCCTCATGCACGGACTTTGCTTTTTATTCCACCTCATCCTCCTCTTCCTCTTTCACTCTTTAATCTTTTCCTCCACGCGGGAACATTTTGGGCCTTTTCCTTTCTTTCTTTTTTTTTTAATTTTTTATTTTTTTACGCGCAGTCAGTTGAATTATTTTAGGTTGTGGAATTTGAGGAATCTGCAACCTGATCTTTAAGATGCGGAGCGGACCAGAGACCAGACCAGAGACCAGACTAGAGACCAGACCAGAGACCAGACTAGAGACCGGAGCGGGCTGCACAGAAGCCTCCTCCTCCTCCTCCTCCTCCTCCTCCTCCTCCTAGATGAGTTTAACTGTGAGGAGGTGAAAGCCGCTTCACGCCACATTATTTCTCCTTTAAACAGTGAGAGGCCGCCGGCTGCATTCATTAGCATCAGGAGAAAAGTTTTACTGCGTTTGCTTTTGTGCACGATGAAGAGTTCCAGCAGTCAGTCAGGGGGCAGGAGGGGCTGGAGAGATAATGGAGGGGGGGCTTCACATTATTCAGGATGACATGGAGGAGGAGGAGGAGGAGGAGGAGGAGGACGGGGTCCAAACCTGTGATGGGGATGTCACTTTTATCCGGCGTCGCTGTCATTTTCACACATGTCCTCCAGCTCTGGGCCTTCGCCTGGACCCTGGTCCTGGTCCTGGTCCTGGTCCTGGGCCGAGTTAAGTGATGGGAGGAAAGTAGAGGCAAAGAAAGGAGCCCAGGTCAATAGAAAACGTCCCGCTGTGTCGACTCAAAAGTCTCTTATCCCACAAAACAACAATTACCCGGCGTGGCCCGGCGTGGCCCCAGAGCCGCTGGTCCTTGTGGGTTTTAGTGGAGAAAAGAAATAAAACGATGCGTTTAGCTCAGCTTTTATTTCCCCTTTTAACACGTTAAATTCATTAAATGAGGGACGTGTTGGGAGGAAAGGACGGAGGCTCTGGAGGACATGAGGAAGACAGAGCCGTGCACTGAAGCATGCTCAGGTATCAAAGGTCCGGGGCCTCCTCCTCCTCCTCCTCTGGGGCCTCCTCCTCCAGGGGCCTCCTCCTCCTCCGGGGCCTCCTCCTCCTCCTCCTCCTCCTGGTCTGTGCAGGGTGTCATGTCCGGGCCGTGAGCAGGGAGCAGAGAAAGTGAAACTTGGCGTCCCGTCCTCTGACATGTGGCGGTGTCCCCGCGGGACCATGTGGGATCCTTTAACCAATCGACCCCCCCTCCGGCCCCGTCACACCCTGGGGTCTGGAGGAATCCGTCCTAACCCCCTCCCCATCAGGAAGGACCTGTTTCAGGCCTCGGACGCTTTCAGCTCAGTTACTTTCAAAAAATATCAAGAGGCTAAATTTAAAAATAATCACTTCATTCTGTTTGTTTGACTTAAATTCTGCTCCTATAATTTCTAGTTAGTTTTACTAGAAGATATATTTTAGAGTAAAAACCTAGAAACGTTTTTATTGTGGATGCGTGTGTGTGCAGACTCACGGTAGGTGTCGATAATGAAAGGATCCACGGCAGGAAGCTGAGGGTAAAACAGCGAGGAGGCGTTTGGCCGAGGGTCAGGCATCGGGGGGGCTTTAAATGAAACCTGTGTCAAAGGAAAAAATATACAATTAACATGTTTTATCATTTTTAATATTTCAGTCAGTGTTTTACAAAAAAAAAAAAAACAGACACTTTTTCAGAATAAGAAATAAGAGTTTAGAGCTTCCTTTAATTTATTCTTTTCATATCTGAAATATTTCCTGTTAATCTGTGTTTTACTGTAAGAAATGACCTGAACGTGGTTAATTACAATAAATAAAACAGGACAAATATTCAAACGTATTTATATATTCAGCACAAATGCTTATAATAATAATAATAACAACAATATTATTATTATTATTATTAGTGTTTATAATAATAATAATAATAATAATTGATGGAATTCCTTTCTACATTTCTGCATTTTTAAGCTACGTTAAAAAGAAAAGAAAGGCCGAGGGTCCATCCGCCCAGGCCGGTCCGGTCCGGTCCGGTCCGGGCCGGTCCGGTTCAGTCCAGGCCGGTCCGGTCCTGACGCGTCGTCTGAACGCAGCCTCCACATCTGTTTGGTGTTGGTGCGGGCGGAGGAGGAGGATCAGCTACAGGATATTGAACATCCAGGCTGAGACGTATTCCTCCTCCTCGTCTCCATCGTGGACTAAAGAGGCTTGTTTGTCCTCAGGGGGACACGTCCTCCTTCACTTCTCTTCAAGTTTAGACGTGGGTATAAATCCAAAATGTCAGCGTTAGCCTCTGTTTGTGCTTTGGCGGCTGGCGCAATAAACAACCCCCTCTTGGGTTCGGGAGTCTATTTTCGACTCGCCGCCGACCTGGGCCTCTTTTACGGGATAGCTATTATTCAAAGGAGAATAGGTGCAGGGCCCGGCCATAAATTCCAGCAAGTGGCCGCCGCTGGAAAGGAGCAGCGCAGCGAGGAATTGACTGCGTGCTCTGTGATTTTACTCTGCTACTCCACCGTGACCTTTTGAGTCGAGACAGAGTCGTTTGTTTGCTTGACAAGAGCTGCTCTAATAATTCAGGGGGACACGACCGAACCAAAGCGTTCTCCCGTGCACCTAGAAAGCAGAAGCATTCGTTTCCTCCAGGCAGGGGATACCCTCTGCTCCACACACTTATTTAGGGGGACTCACCGTGATGTTTTTGGGGTGCGCGGTTCATCAGCTGCCTCCCTGCAGGGTCTGCAAACAGAAACAGATTCACTGTGTGCAGCATTTAATTATTCATCCAGATTACAAGTCAAATAGTGATGCACGGAGGGAGAAACCGGTCAGGTCTGTGAGTGTTGCTCTCGCAGGGATTTAAAGTCCTGAAAGTGGTGACTTGAGGATGAATTGACAGAACAAACAGTCATTGATTTGAGGACAATGACTCTGCAGTAAAGGAGGGGGGTTCGCTCTCAACTTGTTGTTCCCTTAAATAACCCTCCCGGTGAAGCTCTCTTTGTCCACCACGATGCTCAAATGAATCATTGTGTGGCTTTTAAACGGAGCCGACAGTCGGCGGTGGGAGGCCGCGGTTAATTACTGAGCAGCCAACCTGGCCGACGCACTCACATATTTTTAATTGTTTGTAAAAGGAAATTACTGGTTTCATTTAAAAGATAAAATAAAATTAGAATAGAATAAATAATAATAATAATAATAACAATAAACTCATTATTATTTTTAGGAACATATTAAAACCAAACTGTAAAATGTGCAAAAAAAATAAAAAATTATCAAAACATCACAAAATGTCAACCCACAAGATAGCATGCTAACTTCCTCACATACACAAGTTTAATATTATATATTTATCATATATTATTCTTTTTATGGACAGCAAGTAGTTTTAAACCAACAGTACCTTAGCATCATCTCAGTTTACAGCCTGCAGCAGATTATAATATAGTTTACTATCCTTTGCTAAGATAGCAATTAAACCTTTTTTAATTTATCTTTTTTTTTTTAACTAGCTACTGTTAACACTATACACCATCTACGTTAACAGGGGAACCTACACCAATAACGTTTAGTCTCATCTAACAT
Source organism: Mugil cephalus (assembly GCF_022458985.1). NCBI lineage: Eukaryota > Metazoa > Chordata > Actinopteri > Mugiliformes > Mugilidae > Mugil > Mugil cephalus. The sequence continues at coordinate 15,521,582 of NC_061792.1, read as the reverse complement.
ATTAAAATGGTGTTTGTCTTTTCTTCGCAATAATAAAACCACTAGACAAGAAGCTAGCTTGCTAACGCCCTAGCACTCGGCTAACGTCAGCTTACGCTATCGCTTGCTAGGCTAACAAGTAAACTTAAACTAATAAGATGTTGTTAGCATCATCGCCAACGTTTACTCTTGATTTTATCGGTGAAATGTGGCGATTAGATGATATATGTAGTAAAATGCTATTCGTGATTTCTTACTAATAAAACCGCAGCACGAGAAGCTAGTCTGCGAACCAAGCTAGCACTATGCTACGCTACACTCCCTGTTAGCACCAAAAAGATATTTGATAATTAAATGTTGTAACAAAGCCTTTTTTAAAAAATAAATAAATAAAAAAACCTAGTAACCAAGCTTTTTCCGGCAATTTACAGTACACTATAATTTGCTACACTGCCAAGTAAACCTAAACTCATAATATTTTAGCACAATTTCTAACGTTTAATCCCGATTTTTCCCGTAGTACTAAGCTAGCATCATGCTGTGCTAGACTCCCTGTTAGCATCAAAAGATATTTGCTAATTAAGTGTTGTGGGAATGTTGTAGGAATACCATTTGGAAGATGAGAAGCTAATTTTGTCACTTTGCAGTTTCAGTTTCTTGTAGTAATGAATTAATTGAAGGTTAATCAAGGAAGGAAAAACTAACAGCAGACTTCATGCCACATGATTAGGGCTGACTTCTGACATTTTGACAAATTATTTAAAAAGGTTTCTAAAGAAAACGAATCCCCTGCCGTAGCTCCGGTGTTATTTCAGGCTGCGGTGCCAGCACCTCTCGCTGTTCTGCTAAATGTGTGAACAGCAAATGTTAAGCCTGACTAATGATGATTTGCGAGGACAGATCAGAGGACCGCGAGCGTGAAAGACGGCCATTATGTGCCTCATATATCACCTCCACTAAAGGGGCTTTTGTGAGTGTGGTGGCGAGAGGCTTCCCAGGAGGCTTCAGTCCCGTCCTCTCACACCTGTTACTCTGATTCATCCTCAGCAATAAAGACACCAGACACAACTGTCCGTCAGTCACAACCACTGAGCTCTGCTGTTCTACTTGTTTTTTTTACCAACTCAATGAAGCGTCAGAGTGTTGGAGCCGGAGCCGTCCCGTAACCAAAAGGTCACAGGTCGACTTCCTTCAGCTTCACCTGGAAATGTAAAAAAAAAACTCCCTCCACATTTTTTTGGTTTTGGTTGACAGATTCCTGCGGCCGAGAGGCTGAGTATCAAATATTTGCTTCTTAGATGGTTGAAGAACAGACGGAGGGGATGAGGTTTCCAGATGCAGCGCGATGGAGCTGAGTGAGGAGTGTTTGAAGATAAAGTGCTATTGTTGGAGAGGTGCAAAGGTCAACAGTCAGATAAACTTTGAAGACCCCCACCTCCTTTAACCCCCGAATCCCCCGAGTCCTGCAGCCAGGAAGACAAAAAACAGGCCAATCAGACGGCAGGTTTTGTGAAGCCATGCAGAGAGGGAGACTTTCTGGTTTGGGATGAACACACCCATGCACGGCGCAGAGAGGTGTGTGTTCATGCACCTGCAGCACGGCCTCTGCTCGATCTGCCTTTAAAAGAGTAGGAGCCCCTTTCACCGTTCTTCTTCTTCTCCTCCTTCACAGACGTGGCCATGGAGACGTCCCCGCCCAGAGCTGCAGATAACAAAAAAGACAAAATGGACGGCAGCAGCTTCGCCGACCTCCCGAGGAAGACGTCCCCCTCAGAGACCAGAGGTACTTTAAAAGTTAGTTTTTTGTGTTGGACGTGTGCTGGGTGTCCGGTGGCGTGTCGGTGCATGCTGGGGACGCGTGGACGTCTTCACGGTGTCGCAGGGGGAGCGAACGCCATGAAATATACGCTTAAAGGACGGGCGAGGCTGATAACACGGCTTTGTGTTGTTGAACTAAATGAAGAGTAGCAGCGGTCCTGTCCCACCAGGAAGAAGAAGAGACAGAGGATACATGTTTCAGAAGATGTCAGGGAGCGTGTGATGAAAGCTGCCTTTAATGAGGCTCAAAGACCTCGTCCTCACCTCCAGAGGATTAGAATAAAATAGGGGTAGAAAGGGCCGGGGCTGCAGGAGCTTCACAGGGCCACAGAGATGGAAGCTGATGGGCCGCCTGTGAAATGCAAATTAAACGTGTGATTTAGTGACAGCTCCACTCTCTGATGAAGGACTCGGTGGCTCACTGAGTCCAGCCCCGTGAACACATGTCCACGGCTCAGCACACACTCCTCCACGTCTTCTCTCATTAGCCCGTCTTCCAGGGCGCTGACGACTGGATGGAGGGAATGGACGGAGCTGCAGACGAACAGCAGCTACGTCATGAAATATGTACACATGCAGAATAGTCCCTGACCCACATTTACACGACGGGTTGTTTTAAACATGTCACAGAGCCGCTGATGAAAGCTGCATATAACCAGGCTAAAAGACCTCCAGAGGATAAAGGGATGAATCAGACACGGAGGGAGGGAGGGAGGGAGGGATGGATGGATAGATGGAGGGATGGATGCATGGAGGGATGGATGGATGATGGATGGATGGATGGATGATGGATGGAGGGATGGATGGATGAAGGGAGGGATGGATGAAGGGAGGGATGGATGGATGGATGGATGGATGGAGGGATGGATAGATGCATGGATGGATGGATGGATGTAGGGAGGGATGGACGGATGGATGGAGGGATGGATGGATGGATGGAGGGATGGATGGATGCATGGATGGATGGATGGATGGATGGAGGGATGGATGGATGGATGGAGGGAGGGATGCATGGATGGATGGATTGATGGATGGAGGGATGGAGGGATGGATGGATGATGGATAGAGGGATGGATGTAGGGATGGATGGATGGAGGGATGGATGGATGATGGATAGAAGGATGGAGGGAGGGATGGATGGATGGATGGATGGAGGGATGGATGGATGATGGATAGAGGGATGGAGGGAGGGATGGATGGATGGCTGAAGGGATGGATGGAGGGATGGATGGATGGATGGATGATGGATGGATGGATGGAGGGATGGATGGATGCATGGATGGATGGATGGATGGATGGAGGGATGGATGGATGGATGGAGGGAGGGATGCATGGATGGATGGATTGATGGATGGAGGGATGGATGGATGATGGATGGAGGGATGGATGGAGGGATGGATGGATGATGGAGGGATGGATGGATGATGGAGAGAGGGATGGATGGATGAAGGGAGGGATGGATGGATGATGGATGGATGGATGGATGATGGATGGATGGATGGATGGATGGATAGAGGGATGGATGATGGAGGGATGGATGCCTCTTCTGAAGTGTAAATAGAGCGGTGGAGCTAGTGACACTCGGCCTGATGAGGAGCAGAAGAAGAAGAAGAAGAGTGAAGGAGTGAGGAGGACGTCGGTGGAGGATGGAGGATGGAGGACGGAGGATGGAGGATGGATGGATGGAGGATGGAGGATGGAGGATGGATGGAGGATGGAGGATGGATGGATGGAGGATGGAGGATGGATGGAGCGAGGATGGAGGATGGAGGATGGATGGAGGATGGAGGATGGATGGAGGATGGAGGATGGAGGGCTCTGCTGCTGCTGCTGCTGCTGCTGCTCTTCTTCAATATTTGAACAAAGCTGTAACCCCCCCGTCCTCCAGCTTCCTTATGTTCACATGTAAAGTGGTGCAGCTGCTGTAGAGCAACAGATAAAAGCAGCTTTTAATGTGTGAAACAGGAGCTCTCTCCATACGTCTTGTTTAATCTGGAGTAAGCGGGGCCTCTCCTGCAGTCAGATAGGAGCAGTACATCCAGCAGTAATACGCATTGTTCTCCTGATAAGAGCGCGAGCAGCACAGACAGGAGCGGCTGCAGGAATACGACCTCCTTTATTGTCAGCCATGCTTTACTGTTGGCTGCAAAATTCCTGTCACCTAAGTGGTGCCCACCTCTGAGCATATGTACGCCGCCCCCACCATGGCTGCTTTATATTCCCGTCCCGCGTTATTTATTTAGAACAATTTCCTCTCTATCAAAGGACACGCCTAATGCCGACTTTTAATATGTTATTTACACATAAAAAGCAGCTATTTACAGCAGAAGGGAGGGAAATGAATGGGCCCCGGCGCCCCTCTCCGATCTGTTATATCACACTTTAACAATCTGGATTGCTAATAGAACCATTTATCATGGAGCGGTCATTTATTTTGTGCGAGCGGCCCAGGTCCCGGTCCCAGAGGCCTATGGAAATGGGGTGCGCATGTAATGAAGCTCAAGTGTGAGCGGGTTTGTTTAAGAAGCGGATGCTGCTCCGCTCCTGGTCAATTAGGATGGACCCAGGTGCTCCAGACGCTCCTATCTGCTGCGTGCTGACCCCCCCGCCGTCCCGCCGTCCCGCCGTCCCACCGTCCCACCGTCTCCCACCGTCTCCCTCCACTACGGGACCTTTATTTATTCTGGAGATGAGAAACGGATAAACTCTGGCACGTGACTCTGACACACCCTCCTGCCGACCGGCTCTGCTGCCGGTTAAGATCAAATGATCTTGTCTCTGACAGCACGCATCTGTCTGCTGCCCCCCCCCAACCCCCCCAACCCCCCTCCTATAATAACTGGAATATTAGAGGAAAATATATTTGATGAATGACAGATCCCGCTGACAGCAGCAGAATGGTCGAGATTAGCTCGGCCTTCCCACCCAACCACACACACACCCCACATCATTATAATAATAAATATTAATAAAATATATATGTAGTTGAGTGTCGATTCAAAGAATCACTGTGAGAGTCTGATAATTGTCAGATTAATTGCGCCTTCTCAGGCCGACACTGAAACACACATTATTGTAAAATACATTAATCATGAATATTGCTGCTGTGATTGTTCCAGAAATGTGAATTCCTAAATTCAGACATTGCCCATCTCTCAGGCCGTACCATGGAAAACACAAAGTAAACTTGAACCGATGTGCTGTGAAGACCAGACTGTGATCCACCCCCACACCACCCGACCCGTCCCATCCGGTCCCGTCCCAGAAGAAGAAGAAGAAGAAGAAGAAGAAGAAGAAGAAGCTGTGATCCATGAGCTGGGAGCTGTGATGTGTTTCCTCTGTGAAGCCGATGATAGAAGGGGGATGTTTGTGTGTCTGTGTGTGTGTGTGTGTGTGTGTGTGTGTGTGTGTGTGTGTGTGTGTGTGTGTGGTGGGGGGGGCGCTAATGATTTGATTAACTGGCTTCAGTGGCTCATGACATTCATCTCACTGAGAGTGAGTTTGTCATTCCAGAGGGAGATTGATGTGCCTCCCCCCTCCCTCCCCCCTCCCTCCCTCCTCCCTCCCTCCCAGGTCTTTCTGCTGAGTCTGGCCGGTCCACAGGGAAGGAGCGTAAGTACTTAGCACCTCCTAGGCTGCCCCAGGGCACTCTGGGTGGGGGGGCTGAGGGGGGGCTGAGGGGGTGGCAGAGCTAAACAAGCTGCTGGAGGACAAACACTCACTGTAGCTGCATCGGGCTGGAAGGAAGAATCAAGTTTTAGTCCAGGATGAAACGCTGAACATTCACATGCAGATGAGGAGAGTTGATCAGGTGTTGGGAGGGTGGGGGGGGGGGGGTGGGGGGGGGGGGGGGGGGGGGGGGTTATGTGATAAGGACAGATTTATTTATCAGGATGGAGAGTAATCAATGGCTGGTGGATGCACGGGTCTCCACCATGGGGAGCGCTCTGGGGGGGTTCAGGGTCGCTGGCAAAGAAAAATGAGACCCCCCCCCAGAGAGGACACCACCAGTCATATCCTCAGACAGGAGGAAGAACAAGAAGAAGAAGAAGAAGAAGGAGGAGAGGAGCGAACCAGAGAACCAAGGTTCCAACAACAACAGATTCCACATTCCTGGAGATTTACAGCTGGAGGGGGCAATGGATGGTTTAGAGGATTAGGCCACAGCTCCTCCTCCTCCTCCTCCTCCTCCTCCTCCTCCTCCTCCTCCTCTTCCTCCTCTGTAATGCCACAACGTTTAACAGTGGCTGCATGGAGACAGGACAAGGGACACGCAGATCTAGTCCTCTAGGTGCAGGACTAGTCCTCTAGGTGCAGGACTAGTCCTCTATGTGCAGATCTAGTCCTCTAGGTGCAGGACTGGTCCTCTAGGTGCATATCTAGTCCTCTAGGTACAGATCTAGTCCTCTAGGTGCAGATCTAGTCCTCTAGGTGCATATCTAGTCCTCTAGGTGCAGATCTAGTCCTCTAGGTGCAGGACTAGTCCTCTAGGTGCAGATCTAGTCCTCTAGGTGCAGGACTGGTCCTCTAGGTGCAGATCTAGTCCTCTAGGTGCAGATCTAGTCCTCTACATGCAGATCTAGTCCTCTAGGTGCAGGACCAGTCCCCTAGGTGCAGGACTAGTCCTCTATGTGCAGATCTAGTCCTCTAGGTGCAGGACTGGTCCTCTAGGTGCAGATCTAGTCCTCTAGGTGCAGATCTAGTCCTCTAGGTGCAGGACTAGTCCTCTAGGTGCAGATCTAGTCCTCTAGGTGCATATCTAGTCCTCTAGGTGCAGATCTAGTCCTCTAGGTGCAGGACTAGTCCTCTAGGTGCAGATCTAGTCCTCTAGGTGCAGATCTAGTCCTCTAGGTGCAGATCTAGTCCTCTAGGTGCAGATCTAGTCCTCTAGGTGCAGGACTAGTCCTCTAGGTGCAGATCTAGTCCTCTAGGTGCAGGACTAGTCCTCTAGGTGCAGGACCAGTCCTCTAGGTGCAGATCTAGTCCTCTAGGTGCAGATCTAGTCCTGTAGGTGCAGGACTAGTCCTCTAGGTGCAGATCTAGTCCTCTAGGTGCAGGACTAGTCCTCTAGGTGCAGATCTAGTCCTCTACATGCAGACTAGTCCTCTAGGTGCAGATCTAGTCCTCTAGGTGCAGGACTAGTCCTCTAGGTGCAGGACCAGTCCTCTAGGTGCAGGACTAGTCCTCTAGGTGCAGATCTAGTCCTGTAGGTGCAGGACTAGTCCTCTAGGAGGGCCAGGGTTAGATCAGGAGTAAACAGAACTCATCTATCTGTGTCTGGTTGTCTCCAGCCCCCCCCTCCCCCCTCGTTGCTCCAGCTCATGATACTTCCTGTATTTCCCGCGGGCCGAGGGAGCGACGTCCTGCAGCTGCAGCGCTGCTCCCCACCTCTGAGTGAAATGAGAAGAGGCTAATGGCCTTGTAAGTATCACAGAGAGCAGCTGGAGATTAGCAATAAGGGCTAATTAGCCGGGCTACGCTGGAAATCAAAGCTCACACATGAGGTAAACACACGGCCTGCTGTTTGTCTGGCGACTGTAAATCTTTACGCCACGTCGTGGGTTTAAGAGCTCCGGTCTGGGCCGGACCAGTTTCCCTCATAAACAGGCTGGACTAGGAGGTTCCCCTCAGACCAGGAACCTGATCAGAGCCTCATTAGGAGCTCAGGCGTCCGATCAGCTGTGGAGGACGAAGAGCTCAGAGTCTGAGGTGTCCCCTCCAGGACGTGTCTCTGTCTTTGTGCTGGGACAAAAGGGGGCGTGATCGTCTGGCTGCGTCTTCCTCTTCATATTCTCTCAGTCTAAAGGAAGAGAAATGAGAGGATTCTGGGAGAGTCTTCTCTGCTTCTGGGGACCCAGGATCCAAAATGGCGCCCGCTGACTCTGGATCTGCCTCCACCTACGGGGTGCGCGGTGGAGCAGCGGGTTAGCGCCTCTAAACCGTCCTGACGTGGGCGTGATCACACGTTCCTCACGGCGGGGGGGGGGAACTCGAGTCGACTCCTGCCCCCGTCCCCGGGAGGAGGCCCCGGCTCTGGTTTCCTAATAACGGGGCTTCCCCTCCGTCTCCTCGTCTAATTCCAGCGTGATGAGGAGGAGAACGTGGATGCAGCTGGCTTGTTGTTGCTGGAGGTAGAGGAGGAGTAGCTAATAGCTGCTTTAGACTAATCGTTGTCCTGATGTGCTTTGTCTTGGAGCCACTGGAGCTAATTATCCAGAGAAGCAGGCCGAGCCGGGCCCGAAACAAGGTCAGGAAATATGCATATGAGTTCTGCTCCCGCTGTCTTAATGAGTCCGTACAGCCGCCACAAAACTCATTAGACGGGACTTTTGGAAGACGGATGGCGGCGAGGACGCGTCACACTCGCCTTATTTTGGACCTCAGTGTTTAATGTTTTATTCTATTTCTAGAGGAGACAAGAAAAACACGTCGTGGTTCCGTCTCCTGCTTGTGTCCCGCTACGATCTGCTGAGACGGGACGAGGTGAGGAGCGAGTCAGCGTTTCACCGAGGCCTCCCCCTCCTCCTCCTCCCCCTCCTCCTCCTCCTCCTCCTCCTCTCTGACTGAAGCACTTTATCATGACGCTGGCTTTGTGGCCCCCCATCGCCCCCATTCAGAGGCTGAATTGTCCTGGGTCAGAGGGTAAGGTCCAGGAGGAGGGAGGAGGGAGGAGGGAGGAGGACGGGTTTGATGGTGGTGGGACCCTCCATCCACCCTGACCTCCTCCTGCTCTCTGAGGCTCTGTTCAGATCTCCATTAGAGGGATCTGGTCTCAGATCTGGTCTCAGATCTGGTCTCAGATCTGGTCTCAGTGTGAACACACAATGAGTCCTGGTTCACTTTCAAATGTTTCGTCATCTAATGAATGAATGAAATAGGTCCTTCCTTTGAAGACAGAGGCCGATGGAGGCTGATGGAGGCTGATGGAGGCTGAAGGAGGCTGATGGAGGCCGATGGAGCCTGACGGAGGCTGATAGAGGCCGATGGAGGCCGATGGAGGCCGATGGAGGCTGATGGAGGCTGATGGAGGCTGAAGGAGGCCGATGGAGGCTGGTGGAGGCTGAAGGAGGCTGAGAGGCGTCCCGTCTCCCGGCTGTAATCACACCTCCCTCTGTTTGCGTTGATGAGAAGCTTCAGGTCTTTATTTGTCTGGATTAGAGGCTTGGTTGTGGCGGCTCCTCTGAACTAAACCTTGTTTATGGGACAGTTTCTGGAACGTCCAAACAAATCACAGCACGTCTCTTCACTAATTCCCCCTCATCTTCATCTCCTTCCTCTTCAGCTGCTGTCGGAGTTTAGAGTGTTGTTAGTTTGTGGGTCAGAGTCTTGCTGAATATCCTCCATCTACCCTGAAAGACACCAGGAAACTGAAAAACATGGAAACCAGGAAGAAGGAGGAGAAGTGTGTGTGTGTTGCTACCTGCAGAGGCCTCCTCCTGCTCCTCCTCCTCCTCCTCCTGCTCCTCATTAAGACATCAGCATCCTGACTGAGGTGTTATCAGGTGTTATTCTTAGCTCAGGTTGTTCCCCTCCTTCACCCTCCTTCCTCATCTTGCAGATCTAGGTCTGTGTTTAATTTACCCCCGGCCTGTTGGAGTAATTTGGCGTTCAGCTGCTCGGGGGGCTGGTTGGGGGCTGCTCGGGGGGCTGGTTGGGGGCCCAGGCGTAATCCCAGGCGCCCTCCTAGCAAGGGTGCCAGCGGGGTAATATGGATGTTAGCTGGGGAGCACGGTGACAGCCCCCGAAGCCACGATTTAATTCATTGTATTTTAATTATCGCTCTCGTTCAGCGGCTCCGAGCCCCTTCCTCCGGCTCCTCTTTATCACCGGCCCGTCTCACCAGATAATAAACTTCTGCTTTAAGGTAATTACTTAATCTGGACAAACCTGTGTGTTAAGCAGCGCTATTAAGAGAGGAGGCGATAAATCAGCCGGTGGAGGCAGCGGAGCTGGGTGATTACTCGACGGCGCAATCAGTCTTTGAACCCTTCGCAGTCTTTTAAGCAGCTAAATTACACAAACAGCATGCTAACAAGACGCCGCTGGCTGGAGGAGGAGGAGGAGGAGGAGGAGTAGGAGGAGGAGGCCCGTCAGACCCGCTCCTTCACCTTCAGTCCACTGATGCATGGAGGTTATTAGCACACGGCCGGAGCACAGCTGTCTGAGCCCGATAAGTAACTCCACCTCCACCAGCTCCAGACACATGGACGGATGGATGGAGGGATGGAGGGATGGATGGAGGGATGGATGGAGGGATGCATGGAGGGATGGATGCATGGAGGGATGGATGGAGGGATGGAGGATGGATGGATGGATGGATGGATGGATGCATGGATGGATGGAGGGATGCATAGATGCATGGATGGATGGAGGGATGGATGCATGGAGGGATGGATGGAGGGATGGAGGATGGATGGATGGAGGGATGGATGGATGGAGAGATGGATGGATGGATGCATGGATGGATGGAGGGATGCATAGATGCATGGATGGATGGAGGGATGGAAGATGGATGGATGGATGGAGGGATGCATGGAGGGATGGATGGAGGGATGGATGGAGGGATGGAGGATGGATGGATGGAGGGATGGATGGATGGAGAGATGGATGGAGGGATGCATAGATGCATGGATGGATGGAGGGATGGATGGAGGGATGGAGGATGGATGGATGGAGGGATGGAGGATGGATGGATGGATGGAGGGATGGATGGATGGATGGATGGATGGAGAGATGGATGGAGGGATGCATGGATGGATGGAGGGATGCATAGATGCATGGATGGATGGAGGGATGGATGGATGGATGGAGGGATGGAGGATGGATGGATGGATGGAGGGATGGAGGGATGGATGGATGGATGGATGGAGAGATGGATGGATGCATGGATGGATGGAGGGATGCATAGATGCATGGATGGAGGGATGGATGGAGGGATGGATGGATGGAGGGATGGATGGATGGATGGAGGGATGGATGGATGGAGGGATGGATGGATGGATCTGCATCAGGAACGTTGACTTGTTGAAGAGGCACAATGTGGAACAGTGTGAAACTATGAATGTTGAGTTTTCTGCTTCGTAATCAAACTAAAGCTGCAGCGAGTCTCTGAGAGTCTGAGGAGGAGGAGGAGGAGGCTGCCGATGAAGAAGTGTAGGCGGTCGAGCTGCAGCACTAAAACAAATGTTATCAAGCAGAGACTAATAGATGGCTGGAGTGTAAGCGGGGCCACGGCGGCGCTCTGTGGCGCCCGGAGCGGGGGAGGGAGGGGGGCGGGAGGGGGGCGGGGCCCCGTGAATCAGGTAAATGCGCCTCTTGAACTCTCATGAGCGTTCGCCTTTTGTTCTCCCCGTGGCGGCGGAACAATGGAGCTGTCCCGGTGATGGAATAAGGCTGCCTGGTCACTCCCCGGCCAGGACGCCGGCCCGCTGAGGACACCTCATCCTGGTCCAACAGGTCCAAACAGGAAGCGTCCCGTCAGAGGACAAACTTTATCCATAGGCCTTTATTCCATCTTTTTGTCCTTTACCTTTACTAACCGTCTTTATTCCACGACTCAGGAGACTTTCAAATGTCCATTTTAACCCTTGTTCTGTGTCATGCTCAAATTTGACCCGTTTTCACGTGGTTAAGATGATTTTTCACCATGTTGGTAAATTCTTAAAAAAAGAAAATGACATGGACCCGTGGATCATAGAAAATGATCAAGTCTGGCTCAATGTCCCCAGTTTTAGATTAAAATGAGAGGTGTGTCCAAAGATAAAAGGTCAACATTTAATCCAGTGTTTACATGGATAAATAAGAACCAGCACTGGATGATGAACATCTTGTCTTTTTGGGCCGGATTAAGTCACATCATACGGGTTAAAACGTTTCATACGGTGACTCCTGCAGAGTTTAGGGCCAAAACGTTGTTGTTGTTGTGCAGCTCGGGGAAATATTTCAGCCTGTCTGAAGAGCTGGATCCCCAGAGGAGAACCAGACCTAACTGGGCCCAGACAGCGTCGGGGTCCAGCCTGATCCGGCCCCGGTCCCTGCAGGTTCCAGAGTGAAGTAAAGTGGGCTATTTCTGTGGCGTTTAGGGACCGTCACACTGTCACGGCGCAGAGTGAGAGGAATGGACCTGCACTGCTGACTCACTCAGGTCGGGGGCCCCTGGGAGCCCCCGGAGGCCCCGCTATCCCCTCCTGCCCCTCGGCGGAGAGCAGATAATGATCCGTGGCCCTGACCCCTCCGATCCCCAAATCCCACGTCACCGGGCCAGATTCCCGAAAGAGCGAGTGTGACACCAGAAGAATTTTAATGCAGTCCAGAGATCAGCTGGTTCACCTCCTCCTCCTCCTCCTCCTCCTCTGCACCAGGATACAATTAACAGGATGTGAACGCTGCACCGATGATGAGAGAGACGGAGCCGGGTTTAAAACCTGAGAAAAATGTTAACGAGAGCCCAATAAAGTCAGTCAGAGGCTCCGTTCACGTGAGAATAAAGACACGGTTCTTTTGTGGTTTGGTGTTATCGTAGCGGCTAATTAGCCCTGATGTTCTGGAGGAATCCATGAGATCTGAAACAGAGCTGGGATGAGGAATGAAATGCAGCGCTCGTAAAAATAGATGAGAAGCAGAACCACAGCTTCATAGCTCTGGTGTACGTCACCTAGCTTAGCTTAGCATGAAGACCAGACATCCATCTTCCTTCTAAAGAGCTAATGTTAACACCCAATGCTAATGCTAACACACAAGGACCATGGGGTCCTGAATTGCATTGTGGGAAATACGGACTTATTGTCTGTTAACTGTTGAGGAGTTATTTCATGTATGTAGCATTTATGTTGGCTGTTTTTTTGGTGCGTTCAAGTGCAACTTTTTGCCATGTTAAGCAGCGAGTTCAGAGCTTCAGAGGCGTGATGAGAGGATGAGAAGCGTGTTGAGAGGATGAGAAGCGTGTTGAGAGGATGAGAGGCGTGTTGAGAGGATGAGAGGCGTGTTTAGAGGATGAGAGGCGTGTTGAGAGGATGAGAGGCGTGTTTAGAGGATGAGAGGCGTGTTGAGAGGATGAGAGGCGTGTTGAGAGGATGAGAGGATGAGAGGCGTGTTGAGAGGATGAGAGGCGTGTTGAGAGGATGAGAGGCGTGATGAGAGGATGAGAGGCGTGTTGAGAGGATGAGAGGCGTGTTGAGAGGTTGAGAGGATGAGAGGCGTGTTGAGAGGATGAGAAGTGTGATGAGAGGCGTGTTTAGAGGATGAGAGGATGAGAGGCGTGTTTAGAGGATGAGAGGCGTGTTGAGAGGATGAGAGGCGTGTTGAGAGGATGAGAGGCGTGTTGAGAGGATGAGAGGCGTGATGAGAGGATGAGAGGCGTGTTGAGAGGATGAGAGGCGTGTTGAGAGGATGAGAGGATGAGAGGCGTGTTGAGAGGATGAGAGGATGAGAGGCGTGTTGAGAGGATGAGAGGCGTGTTGAGAGGATGAGAGGCGTGATGAGAGGATGAGAGGATGAGAAGCGTGTGAGAGGATGAGAGGCGGTTTTGAGAGGAGGGAGAGGGCGTGTTTAGAGGATGAGAGCGTGTAAGTGAGAGGCGTGTTAGAGGATGAGAGGGGATGAGAGGCGTGTTAGAGGATGAGAGTGGATGAGAGGATGGAGTTGAGAGGATGAGAGGCGTGTTTAGAGGATGAGAAGTGTGATGAGAGGATGAGAGGCGTGATGAGAGGATGAGAGGCGTGTTGAGAGGATGAGAGGCGTGTTGAGAGGCGTGTTGAGAGGATGAGAGGCGTGATGAGAGGATGAGAGGCGTGATGAGAGGATGAGAAGCGTGTTGAGAGGATGAGAGGCGTGTTTAGAGGATGAGAGGCGTGATGAGAAGATGAGAGGCGTGTTGAGAGGATGAGAGGATGAGAGGCGTGTTTAGAGGATGAGAGGATGAGAGGCGTGTTTAGAGGATGAGAGGCGTGTTGAGAGGATGAGAGGCGTGTTGAGAGGATGAGAGGATGAGAGGCGTGTTGAGAGGATGAGAGGCGTGATGAGAGGATGAGAGGCGTGTTGAGAGGATGAGAGGCGTGTTGAGAGGATGAGAGGATGAGAGGCGTGTTGAGAGGATGAGAGGCGTGTTTAGAGGATGAGAAGTGTGATGAGAGGCGTGTTTAGAGGATGAGAAGTGTGATGAGAGGCGTGTTTAGAGGATGAGAAGTGTGATGAGAGGATGAGAGGATGAGAGGCGTGTTGAGAGGATGAGAGGCGTGTTTAGAGGATGAGAAGTGTGATGAGAGGCGTGTTTAGAGGATGAGAAGTGTGATGAGAGGCGTGTTTAGAGGATGAGAAGTGTGATGAGAGGATGAGAGGATGAGAGGCGTGTTGAGAGGATGAGAGGCGTGATGAGAGGCATGATGAGAGGATGAGAGGCGTGATGAGAGGCGTGATGAGAGGATGAGAGGCGTGTTGAGAGGCGTGATGAGAGGATGAGAGGCGTGTTGAGAGGATGAGAGGCGTGTTGAGAGGCGTGTTGAGAGGCGTGATGAGAGGCGTGTTTGGTGCCGCGGTCCAGGGATCCAGCTTCCCTCCACATGGTCCGTCATGGCGTCTAGTTCAAAGAGCGTGTAGCTGCAGGTCTTTGTCAGAAGCCGGCTGGACGTCTTTTATGTTGGACATGCAGGATTCCTCAGGACGACTTTGATTATTTATTTATCCCACTTCTCTCGTGTGATCGTGCCAATATTTTACACGAAAGTGCTCAGCCTGCTCTGAAATTCATGTTGCTTTATTGTAGCTTTGAAATCTCTCTGTATTTGAAGTCTGCTCTCCCTCCCACCCTCACCCTCCTCCCATCCCTCCATCCCTCGGCTCACTCTCTTCTTCTTCTTCTTCTTCTTTGCTTCTGTGTTCTGGCAGCCCCCCACCACATCTTCCCCACCTTCCACACACCGATCCCCATTGACATGCGCCACCATGAGGGACGCTACCACTACGAGCCCCACGCTCTGCACGCCATGCACAGGTGAGTGTCCTCCCTCCCTCCCCCTGCCTCCCCCTTCGTCAGATCTGTTTGATGCTAATCTATGTTTCACATTCACTTACTGCTGCACAGCGCTGAGCTTGTTTTCCCAACTTGCCTCTGAGTGCGTGTTAGCAGGAGCTGATGATGAGAGCTGAGCGTTCAGAGCCGAGCTCTGTATCAAAAGCAGATGACGTCCAAAGTGAATAGTCGATGGTAGCTGGAAGTTTCTCCTCTCTCTCCGCCACGGAGCAAGGCAGGCCGGGGTCTCCTTATATTCATTAGGCTGCCGGGGCTAATCTGTGTGGTGCAGGCCGGCTTGCCCCCGAGCTGCTGCGATAATTAAACTCCCAGAGAGCAGAGGCCACGAGCCGGCGGTGAGTCCCACCTCCATCAAACCTCATTTATTTTCCCCGGAGAAACCACAGCGCTGTGAAACAGACGTGCCTTCGCTTCCACTCTTCCTGTTGTCTCCACCACGAGGACGAGGACGAGGACGAGGAAAAAGTTACTTTATCACAAAAGAGAAACTGGCTGCGAGACAAAAAAAGTCAATGGAGTCCTCCGAATAGTGCTCTTACATTTAAATTCACAGATTTGATGGTGATGCATACTTCGCGCCTGGTGGAAGCAGGGCTATTCATCACGGCGGCTAGCAGAGGGCTGGGCGGGGGGCGGCGGAGGGGGGGCTGTCCACCGACTCGGCCACCTTGATTAATGTGATTTGATCTTGACAGTGGACCCCTAATTCATCAAGACCTTGATCTGGTTGTCGCTCCCCCCGCTGCCTGCGCCAAATTCACCTAATTACAGGAACATTGCGCAGCAAATTAAGTGCGGTGTCATTTGTCGCCTGGTGCGGCACTTTATTATCCGGCGGTGGCAGCGTGTCAGAGGTCCCCTCCTTGATTGTCTAACATGACACCCCGGCGCCGTCCTCTTTATCATTGTTTGCATACAGCGTAATGAGAGCGCTGCTTATTTTGTCAGGGCTGTCACATAAAGAAGAAAAAAGGAAAAGAGGGGAAGCCGCCGCCGCCGCCGCAGGGAACAGCGACTTTACACTTACACTTAATTATTTATCATCAGCCTGTTGCAGACAACGAGCTGCCGTCTGCAGGTCAGGACCAGATCTAAGGTCAGATATGTTCAGGGGGGGGGGGTTTAAACGTGAACCAACTACAGGACGCACTGATGGAATGAGTTTTTAAGGAGGCCGTGATTTGCAGCCGTATCTAGGTCATGTCTTCCTCTGCATCAGACAGATAGATGGGGGGGGGTTTGGGGGTTTGTGTTTGTTGCCGTTAAAGTTTGAGAGGTCCTCATAAACCTACAGTGGGAGTTTATTCAGCGGCTCTGGACGCTGTGATTTATCTAAATCAGAGCGCTCCCCGAGCCCGACACCAGAGACGAGAGTCACTGTCACACTGTAATTCATCTCTGGTGTCAGGGAGGACGGGGGGAGGGAAGGGGGAGGATGGGGGAGGGAGGGGGCGCCCACAAACAAACACACAACTACCGGTGAGCCATCAGTCACCGGAGCTCAGCTCTGATCACAGGAAACACAGAGTTTAAAGATTCACAGGAGAAACTCAGAGGTAACGGTAGATTCCTGTACTTCCTTTAACACTTTAACACTTCCTGTACTTCCTTTAACACTTCCTGTACTTCCTTTAACACTTCCTGTACTTCCTTTAACACTTCCTGTGCTTCCTGTATCAGCTGCTGGAGGAGACGTGATGACCTACTATGACAAAACGTGGCGATATTCCCACTTTTTAGAGAGCAAAGCTGTAAATTTATTAGTTTTAGATTAAAGCTGCACCAGTTCATGCCTCGACCACTACGGGGCAGAGAAACACAGATCAGATTTGTTCTTGAGCCCTTCAGACATTTGTTTTTCCGTCAGCGTTCATCAGGGAGCTTATCTCCCCAAATTAACTTTACAAAACCAACAAAGCCTGTTTCTTCCAGTGTTGCTGAATTTAAAGATGAGAATCTAAACAAACACCAGAGGAGACACTGAACATGACGACAGAGAAGATTTAAGCTGTAAATTACATTAAAGCTGCACCAGTTCCTGTTCTGACCACTAGGGGGCAGAAATACGCCCGTCATCTATTCTAGGGGACGAGTGCGTGGCCGCTGGGAGCTGCAGGTGTCTGAGCAGCAGTGGACAGACGGTTTTCAGGCTGTATTTAGTGTCAGAATCTTCAGCCTGGTTGTTGAGCTGGTTAACACAGTAAACAAACCCAGGGCCTGGACTCTCCTGCAGGCTGAGCTGCTGTAAACACACCGACCGGCTGCTTCTTCCTGATGCAACCTGAGCTCCAGACGCTAAATATTAAATCTTCTCTTTGTGCGTCCAGTCCTGCAGGTCTGCCCGGTGGCCCCGTCATCTCCGACATCTCCCTGATCCGCCTCTCGCCTGCTGCCGTGGCGACCGGAGACTCCCCCTTCAGCCCGCCTCACCCGTACGTCAGCCCCCACATGGAGCACTACCTGCGCTCGGTGCACGGCAGCCCCACCCTGTCCATGATCTCAGCGGCCCGAGGACTCAGCCCTGCAGACCGTAAGACCCCCCCTCCCCCCGTCCCACCCATGTCCATATGCATCCATTGGTGACGCTTTGCTGCAGTCCTCTCACGCTTTATGGCGTCTGTGCTCTTGTCCTTTACTGTGTTTGACCCCCCCTCTTCCTCTCCCTCCCCCCCCAGTGGCCCACGAGCATTTGAAAGAGCGCGGGCTGTTCGGACTCCCCCCTCCTCCCCCGGGGGCCAGTCCGGCCGAGTACTACCACCTGATGGCCAGCCACCGCAGCCCCTACAGCGAGCTGCTCATGCAGGGGGGCGGGGCCACGGCGGGGGCCCACCTGTCCGACTACATCACCCCCATTGACGGTAAGCCCCGCCCTCTGCAGAGGGCAGAGGTCAGCTGTTTGTGCTCACAGATGTTTAGACCAAAGAAACGAGACGTTGATTCAGGAAAGTGATGTGAAACTAGTTCTGAAGTCGGTGCAGGAGGAGGTGAGGAGGCTGCTGATATAAATCACAATGGAGGGGGAGGGGGAGGGGGAGGGAGGGGGCGGGGCGGCGGCGAGCGAGTCCAGTCGGGGTTTTCCATTGGTCCATTTATCAGGGGAAGTGGCACATTAATAAACACATCTCCCCAGAGGTGAGAGGAAGTAACAGAGATGAATTCGACTGCCAGTCCTGAACGTCTCCGCTAACACAAAAAACACACCTGATCCTCTACACCTGCCCCCCCCCCATCAGCACGCACACACACACAGACACACACACACACAGAGACACACACACTCACACACACACACACACACACACACGGAGCCTCAGCTCAGCTTTAGCTGCTTAAATGTCTAAATTAGCGTCCCACGTCTCGGCCCCCCCAGCTCTAATAAACCTCCGGAGCGGAGACGTCCCCGGAGGAGACGCAGACTTGTTGAACCATCTTTCAAATTCCTCACGTCCCAGGTCTCAAAGCAGCGAGGGGGGGTGGAGGGGGGGGGTCATTAAGGACTGATCACAGCCACCAGCTGTTTACTAGAGGACGACAAACACGTCCTTAAAGTCTTGAGCGTCCATGTGAGCTCCTCGGATCGATGGGGGGGGGGGGGGGGGGGGGGGGCTCTGCATACTGACCCCCCCCCACAGATCAATTCTGGATAAATTGGCCTCATTTGCCTCCGTCACCTACAGGCAGCACCGTGTGATGTTTATCTGCAGAGATTAGGGCAGTTACTGTGGGCAGATTGATTGGTTATGTCTGGATGCTAATGAGGCCAGAGCTGCTTTGGTTTGGGGGGGGGGGGGGGGGGGGGGGGGTTCCTCTTATTAGCTTAGCTTAGCATAGAGAGTGCTTCGTGCTAAGCTAATGAGACGGAGGTGTGGCTGAGATGTGTGTCAGTGGGACAGGTTTCTCATGTGGGTCTGTGGTTCAGCTCCAGACCTTTAGAACCTTTAAAACCTTTAGAACCTTTAAAACCTTTAGAACCTTTAAAATCTTTAGAACCTTTAAAACCTTTAGAACCTTTAAAACCTTTAAAACCTCAGTGTCCAGGTTCTCCAGCCCCAGACTGACGCCCAGACTCAGCAGGAAGAGGGCGCTGTCCATCTCCCCGCTGTCCGACGCCAGCATCGACCTGCAGACCATGATCCGGACGTCTCCCAACTCCCTGGTGGCCTACATCAACAACTCCAGGTCCAGCTCGGCCACCGGCAGCTCCTACGGCCACCTGTCCGTGGGAGGACTCAGGTAGGAGGGGGGAGGAGGAGGAGGAGGAGGGAGGAGGGGGGAGGAGGTCTGAATGTAACGTGATGTGTTGTCCCCCTGCAGCCCGTCCTTCCCCTTCCCTCACCCCATCAACCCCATGGCCTACCAGCAGCTCCTGTCCCAGCAGCGGGGGCTCAGCGCCTTCGGCCACGCCCCCCCCCTCGTCCAGCCTGCGGCCGCCTTCCCAGGACGCCAGTCCGGCCTGGGCCTGTCCTCGCTGCACGGCTCCGCCCACAACGCCGGCGACCTGTCCAAGGTAGACCAGCCCCCCCACACACAGCAGCTCCTCTGGTGGAATCTAACCGACTCTAACGGTTGAGCTCCTCTCCTCAGCACCACGGAGGAGACCCGGCCGTCAGCAGCTCCCTGGACCCCCCCACCTCCACCAAGAGGTCCAAGGTGAAGGCTGAGGCCGACGGGCTGAGGACCCTGTCTCCCTGCTCACCGGTACGACTGCACCGCTCATCTCCTGTGATTGTTGTGTCTCCTGGAGGGAGGGGTGGAGGGGGGGCTCTGAAACGCTTTGGAAACTGAGGACGTTTGTCTTTCCCGTCCCGTCCTGTCCCGTCCTGTCCTGGCGTCCTGACTCGTGGCCCCGGAGGCGCAGAGAGACGCAGCCTCCCGTGACCTCCTCTCCTTGTAAAACGCGACTCGGATAAAGAAAAACTCCACATGATAAGAGCTTTGCATCCATTCCTCCCCCCTCTGCCCCCCCTCCCTCCCTCCCTCCCCCCTCCCCCCTCCCTGGCCGCTGTAAACTGTGCCAGAGCACTTCATTTTCATGAAATATTGGCCGGGCTTTATTGTCATGTGAGGAGCCTTTTTCTCTTTCTTTTGACAAATTTGCGGCTCCTCTCCGATAGCGAGGCAGGTTTGGGCTTGATGCATGGGGACGGTGCAGCGCCGTCGTCCTGGGGCCTCCACAATTGATGAAGATAGTGTGTGTGGGGCAGAGACAAACATGCTGCAGTCAGCACGTTGTCTGTGTGTGTGTGTGTGTGTGTGTGCGACCAGCAGCACCCTCATACGTCTCTCATTTGAATTTCAGACATTTTTAGAAACAGAAATTGTGAATATTTAATTTTTTTTTTCTGGAAGTTAGTTTCAGGACATTTTTAAAGTTTGTGCATTTTTGGAAAGTGTGTTTGTGCTAAATGAAAGGCTAACGCGGAGCCGTAAACACGTCACATGTGAGGCCGGGATCTAAACAGGCTGAGCTGTAATTAAAGCCGGCTCCTGACAGACGCCCTAAACTGTCCCACATGTGGACGCGTCTAACCGGAGACTGGCTCTGTGGACTCTGTGCAGAAGCATCCCGGCAGCCTGCTGGACCTGAAGGACGACATGGACCGGGACGAGTGCAAGCAGGAGCCCGAGGCCGTGTACGAGACCAACTGCCACTGGGAGGCCTGCAGCAAGGAGTACGACACCCAGGACCAGCTGGTCCACGTGAGTCCCTCCTTAAACTCTGAGAGCGTTTAGCCTCTTCTTAGACACGGTGAGACCCTGGTCCAGGTAATGAGGACCACATGTCTCCGCAGCATCTTGACAAATGATACGTTTCTGCAGGACAGCACATAAACACCAGAGAAGAGCCCGTCCTGCTGAACGGGGGAATAAAAGTGTGCGAGTGCAGAAACAATCAGAGTTTGCTTCCTAATTAGCTCTGGAGCAGCCGCCCTCTGAGGCTGCTTCTCCTAAGATGGATTTCTAGGACATGAGAGGCTGTTAGTGGACAGCCCCGCTCACGTCTCAGTGTGTGTCCCACAGCACATCAATAACGACCACATCCACGGAGAGAAGAAGGAGTTCGTGTGCCGCTGGGACGACTGTTCGCGGGAGCAGAAGCCCTTCAAAGCCCAGTACATGCTGGTGGTTCACATGCGCCGTCACACGGGGGAGAAGCCACACAAGTGCACGGTGGGTAACAGATGGCCTCGGCGCCCCGGCGGGCCCCCGGCGGGCCCCCGGAGGCCCCTAAACACTGACAACCGCTCACATGTACACAGTGTTTTTAAAAAGAGATAGTGGAGGTAAAGCTGCTCCGTCTCCTGGGACTCACTCAGTCTATTCATCAGGAGATAAAGCAGCCGGATCATTCACTCATCACTTAGAACCAGGCTGGGATTTAATCAGCAGCTTAACACGACCTCCATCATAAGACGTCGTTAGTCCCTTTACTTCCACTTTAAAAATCAGGCTCAGACTGAAGCTCCTCTTCTGCCCGTGTCGCTCTGTAGTTCGAGGGCTGCTCTAAGGCCTACTCCCGGCTGGAGAATCTCAAAACTCACCTGCGCTCCCACACCGGAGAGAAACCGTACGTCTGCGAGCACGAGGGCTGCAACAAGGCCTTCTCCAACGCCTCGGACCGGGCCAAGCACCAGAACCGGACGCACTCCAACGAGGTACGGGCCGCCCCCTCCAGCACAGGGGAGTGAGCACAGACACAGCGTAACCTCTGCTTCCTCCCCCAGAAACCCTACGTATGCAAGATCCCCGGCTGCACCAAGCGCTACACCGACCCCAGCTCTCTGAGGAAGCACGTGAAGACGGTGCACGGCCCCGAGGCCCACGTCACCAAGAAGCAGCGCAGCGACCTCCCGCTCAGGCCGCCGGCGCCCAGGGAGAACGGCGAGAACGAGGCGGGGCCCCGGCCCCGGCACCGGATCCAGAGCGAGGGCAAGATGGCGGACGGCGTGGAGGACTACCTGCACGTCAAGTCCATCAAGACGGAAAACTCAGTGGTAAGACGAAGGAGGAGGAGCCGCTCGGTTCCAGGCTGAACTTTCTGTTTCCTTCTTGCTGCTTGACTCTGTGTATTTCTCTCCTTCTCTGACTTTCCTCACGGACAGACCTTGCTAAGGTGAGCTCACCTCCAGCTTCTCCTTCCACCATGCTTCAGTTTGTCTTTCACATTCCTACGCCATCAGTTCAGACAGGACGTTCTCCATGCACCATCCTCTAAGACTTCATCATCCTGTGATGCTGGGTGTATATTTGCACTGGTAGTCACAGTCAGAGCTGCAGAGCCTGAACACGATAAAAGATTAATACTCAGACTCTGGGGATCAGGCTGTGATCAAGTGAATATGTTAGAGAGCGCTTCACAGGGAGACACGCTGTAAAAGCGTTCTGAATGCTGAGGATTGTTTGTCTGCGTTATTCATTTGTTTTGTCCCAACCTGAAGGCTCTGGATTCTTCTACCTTCACTCTCAGCTTCTGGAGGAAGGAACGTGATCACGTCTCTTTCATCCTGCCCATTTCTAATTCACAGACAGACTAAGACGCTCTGTAATCTGTGGTGCACCCCCATCCTCCCACCTCCCCCTCACCCCCCGTCCAAAAAACACTCATTATTTACAATTAAGCTGGGGGAGGATAAAAGAGTCCTGGTGCCACGTTAACCACGGCTCTGCTTGTGTTCTGGCACAGAAAACTTTGGGATAAACTGTTTATCTCCATCTCTGCCTCTGTCCTCAGATGTATCAGTCCAGCCCTGGCGGTCACTCATCATGCAGCAGCGAACCATCACCACTTGGCAGCGCCACCAACAATGACAGTGGAGTAGAAATGGCGGCGCACAGCGGGGGGAGTGCGGGGGACCTCAGCGCCCTGGAAGACCTGCCGTTTGTGGAGTCCTTGGACGGTGGAGATTCCTCCGGCGGGGTGGCGGTGCTGGGTCTCCACCTCAGGAAGCAGCTCGGCACCAGCCAGCGCCTGGAGCACCTGAAGAAGGAGACGCTGAAGGCAGTGAGGGACTCTTGTCGGTGGGCCAACAACCCAGCTCAGCCGGTCCTCGGCACCGCGCTGCCACCCGTCCCAGCCACAGGTAAACCCCGGGAACGCCGGCCGAACGATGCTGCAGAGCTGGTGAGAAACGTCCAACGTCTCCATCTGTTCCTTCACAGGGTCCCTCCTGGAGAGTCTGCGTACGGGCTGTGGTCCGGTGTCCTTCCCCGGTTCTGTCCTGGGTGAACTGAGCTCCGGTAAGACGACTGTGCGCCGGGACAGCACCTCCAGCACCCTGAGCTCAGTTTACACCCTCAGCCGCCGCTCCTCGGGCATCTCCCCTTGCTTCTCCAGCCGGCGCTCCAGCCAGGCCTCCCAGTGGGGGGGGGGCAACCGGCCCAGCAACGTCAGCTCCGCCGACTCCTACGACCCCATCTCCGCCGACATGTCCCGCCGGTCCAGTCAGACCAGCCAGTGTGGGGGGAGCAGCAGAGCAGCAGGGAGGTGTGGAGGAGGAGGCTTTCTCAACCCGCTCAGTTTGACCCCGGCCCAGCACTACCGCCTCAGGGCAACATACGCCGCTGCCACCGGGGGCGCACCTCCCACACCGCTACCATGCATGGACCACGCGTTCCTCAAGTCCCACCCCGGTCTGCACGAGGACCCCCGGGAACCCTGCACCCCCAGCAGACAGTACAGCCACTACGCCACGCGGAGCTTGATGCCCCACGAGACTCCGTGCAGCGTCCCCCGCCGGGCCAGTGACCCTGTGAGACAGGTGGAGTCCCTGAGCCAGATGCAACGCTTCAACAGCGTGGACACGCTGAGCCTGCAGCCACGTCCCCGTCCTGCAGCGAGACGCTCATCTCAGCAGAGCTGCTCAGACGGCGCCCTCCACTGGCACCACAGCCTGAGACCACCCAGCATCCAAGAAAACGTCTCCGACACAGACCGGACTCTGTCCAACGACCTGCAAGACTTCCCAGGAACCGTCTCTGTCCAGCAGCAGCTCTGCTATCAGAGGAGAATCAACCTGAACGCTTGTCCGTCTCCACCGAGGGACAACCAGGACAGTGGACATGTTCCCTGGAGCAAAGGCTCTTCAGGACTCATGGATGCCACCCAGCACTGTCCCAAAGCGCCGGTGCGAGGGAACCTGGCTGTCCTCCAGCAAAACCAGAACTTTGTGTGTCTCGGTCCCAGTCTGAGTCCTGACCAGCTGATGATCCAGGCCCTGTCCAACTCCCTGCAGCTGAATCCTGAACCAGGAGCGAACCGCCTCCACCTACAGAGACTCACCGAAGACATGGCGTCCCGCTACGACAGGAACGGTAACGCCACCTATCCGGTCGGCGGGGGCGGACTGAGCCCCGTTGTCGACCTGCACTTTGCTGATGCTGGATTTCAGCTTGTGCAAGTAAAGACTGAGGACTGTGATGGATCGCCCCTGATTCCAGACCGGCGGGCCTGTAATACGATCCCCCAGAACCGCCTCCAGCCAAGGCCACCGACGGAGCCTCGGACCAGACGCCCCTCAGGCCCAAAGCTGGCTCAGCGAAGAGGACGCTGGGCCGATGCTAACACAGACGCTGCTCCCAGATCACCCTCCAGTGGACCTTTAGGACTTCCTTGTCGAGAGGACTCTGACGACAACGCCATCTACTACACAGGCCACATTCAACTATTTGAGCCCAACGGCCACTTGGCCCATGAGGGCAGCCAGGTGGCCTCCCTGGAGCATGCTCAGATAGACTTTGACAGCATGCTGGACGACGGGGACCACTCCAGCCTCATGTCGGGAGCTCTGAGTCCAGGTCTGCTCCAGGGTTTGTCCCGGAGCTCGTCCCGCCTCACTACGCCCAGGGACTCGGTGGCGTTGCCCTCTGTGCCGGCGGGGACGGGCAACATGGCCGTCGGGGACATGAGCTCCCTGCTGACAGCTCTGGCCGAGGAGAGCAAGTTCCTCAACATGATGTCGTAGCCTCGCGACAGACATTTAACGGCAGCGCCCCCGGCTCTAGTTGTCATGTACAGGTTTGTCTCCGGGTTATTCAAAGTGGTTTTGTTTTTCTGAAAAGCCATATCTGAGTTGTCTTTGTTCGCCTTAGCTAGCAGGTTGTTGCGGTTGTTGTGCAGGTCTGCAGATACGTCGGTTTACTAAGTGCCTGCCTCAGACCAAACATGTGCAAACGTACCTGAGCTCCACTTTGTTTTCTATCAAGTTGCTTCTTTGTGCTGAAGGAGAATCCTCCATCTTTCTCCTGTGTGAACCATTGCTGCTGACACTCTTTCTTTTTGTACATTCTCGTGCTGGTTGTCTGTAAATAACATTTGTACATTTTTAAGAAATACAGTAATGACTTTGATTTTTATAAACCCATGTTGCCTGTGTTTGTCCTTGGTGTCCGTTGTTATTATGAAGCCGTTCAGATCATGGCCTGGGTTCCTGACACCAGCCTGTAAATGAAAGGACACAGCTCGTGCTCTGATCCGACGTCTTGGTGTAAATCAAGTGTTAACTCATCATGTGCTGTCATCTCCCGCCTCTCGCTGGAGCTGAGCAAATATTATTATTCATCAGTCCGTCCCTTGATCGTTTCCTGCAGGAGGAGGAGGAGTGTTGATGGCTTCAATAATTCAACGACTAAACTTTTGTCTTTGAAGCGGCGCTCCTGCACGCCGCGCCGACGACGCACTTTCCTCCATCCTTTCTAGTCGGGGTGTTGAGACGCCGCACGACCTCTTTCTTTGAAACGGCTCCCCCTGACCTCGGACTCGACATAATGTAAATCCTCTGTGGTGAGCTGATGAAAAAGGACGCTAACAGGAGGGGAAAGGCTCGGCGTGTGCAGGGCTGCAGCTAGCCCGGCTGTACTTCAACATTGGCTCTGACAGGACGACCCAGAGGACGCAGCTGCTGAAACCACATAAAACAAACCAGCTGAGAGGGCGAGAGGTTCCCGGGACGGAACAAATGATTTTAGTCTGTCAGGGAAGTCAGCCGAGGATACGTTTGATGTGGAGCTTGTGATTGCTTCTGCCACTGGAATTCCTTATTCTCTCAGAGATGTGGAGTGGGAGAGAAAATAGCCCCGGGCCGTGAAATCCACCCAGGCCCCGAACAAGAGCTGGAGATAAGACCATCCTGCAACACCTTCATTCATGGGCCGAGGTAACGGGGCGGAGCCTGAGACCACGTGGTCGCGGAGTCCAGGACCCGGCTTCACATGGAGACGTTTATCAGGACGTGACGGAAATCCAGCTCCACCAAGACTGAGGGCACCGCACGCCGACAAGACTGAGGAAACTTTAACTCATCTGAGGGAGGAGGAGGAGGAGGAGCAGGAGGAGGACGAGGAGGGGGAGGAGGAGGAGCAGGAGGAGGACGAGGAGGAGGAAGAGGAGGAGGAGGAGGAAGAGGAGGACGAGGAGGAGGACGAGGAGGAGGACGAGGAGGAGGAGGAGGACGAGGAGGAGGAGGAGCAGGAGGAGGAGGAGGAGGAGGAGGAGGAGGAGGAGGAGCAGGAGGAGGAGGAGGAGGAGGAGGAGGACGAGGAGGAGGAGGAGGACCCAGTGGTCTCAGAGGCAGGTCCAGTCAGAGAAACAGGGTTTTTACGTCTCAACAGCCAGAACACAAACTGGTAGAAATGTTCATTAGTGATGAACCTTTTTAAAAAGATTCTGGAACCTGGAGCTGAGAACCGAACCAGACCAGAACTAGAACCAAACCAGAACCAGAACCAAACTAAACTAGAACCAAACCAGAACCAGAGCCAAACCAGGACCAAACCAGAACCAAACCATAACCGGGACAAAACTAGAACCAAACCAGAACAAAACCAGAACCAAACTAGAACCAAACTCATCACATTAAATATGAGACACATAACAGTGAGATCCTTCCTTCCTTTCTCTCTTTTCCCTCCTTTCCTTCCATCCTTCCTTTCCTTACCTCCTTTCCTCCCCTCATTCCCTCCCTTCCTTTCCTTCCCCCCTTCCTTTCCCTCCTTTCCTCCCCTCCTTCCTTCCTTTCTCTCTTTTCCCTGATTTCCTCCCCTCCTTTCCTTCCCTCCTTCCTTCCTTTCCTTCCCTCCTTTCCTTCCTTACTTTCCCTCCTTCCCTCCCTTCCTTTCCTCCCCTCCCTCCCTCCCTGTGACCACATGGTGGCGCTGTCCCCTCAGACTCAGATCAGGTGCCATGTGCTGGCTGAGGACGCCCGTCACCATGACGATATGGAAAGTGACTAGTGAGTCAAAGTGGAGTCAGTGTGACGTGAAGGAGACTCCTCTTCCTCTGCTCTGACCTCCACCACCACCACCAGCCCTCCTCCTCCTCCTCCTCCTCCTCCTCCTCCTCCTCCTCCTCCTCTGACACGCCGTCATTAGTGTCTTATTATTGCTGGTGTGACAGTGGAACGAGGCAGATGATGGATCGTGCTCTGCAGCCTCTGATGCTTCTTCATTTCTATCAGACTAATATGGAAATTCAGCCTGTGTCTGTGTCAGCCCACGGCACCTCCACCCACGGCACCTCCACCCACGTTCACCTGCCAGTCCATGGCTTGCTGTCCCTCCCAATCTGTGGAGTCCAGGTTGGTCCAGGTGTCCCCTGGGGGCCCCTGTGGGACACATGTATTATTAAGGCGTGGCTGCTCATTGTGACGGGGCCACGTCCCAGCTGAGAGCTGCTTAATATTAAGTGTGGGCCTGTGAATAATGTGGAGGAGCCAAGGTCAGCGCTGCAGCGGCGTCGGGCGGCGTCGGGCGGCGTGCTCCCTCCACGACACGTCCCTCCTTAAATGAGATGCAGCCAAGTCCAGAGGAAACTAAAGTACATGGAGACAGTTGTGTGCAGCGGTTCAGTGTCGTGAACTGATACAACATGAATATTCATGACGTGTTCCTGCGCTAAATAACATCTGTTCTGCAACAACGTGCCATCTGGTCCAGGGACCGGGAGACAGGAGAGGCTCATCACGGCCAGAAAAACAATCATCATCTGCACCTCCACCACTTTACATTTCATCAACACTGAGACCACGCCCACCTGTCACTCCCAGCAGCCACGCCCCCTCATCCTGCACAGGCTAAAGTTTGTGACTATCCAGCAGGCTAGCACGTAGCGCTAGCTCCATTAGAAACTAATATTATAATAATTAGCATCGCTGTCATGGGAACCAATGAACCAATCAGCTTCCAGTTCACGTCCTAAATAATAACAGGTTCATTTATTTTTTAACATCACGATGATACAGAAGCTCTATTTACTCACCGTGAACAGAAACCGTGAGGCTTGTGTGCTGATGAATGATTATAAAGGAGGAAACTTTCTCCTGGTGTGTCTCCGGTGTGGATGTGAAGGAGGGGGAGTGAGAGGAGGAGCAGAGGGAGGTCAGCGGCTCCACCTCGCTGCCTCCAGGTCTCTGCTCTCTGGAGCTTTCAGGACGGAGGTCCTCATTAAAAGCCTCGGCCCGTCCTCTCAACCACTAAACGTATGCCGGGACCGTCCAGGTGTCAGGGGCTCCACGGCTGGAGGAGGAGGAGGAGGAGGAGCAGCTTCACCAGGAGCTTTTATTTATTATATAGGCCATTTTTCTCCTCTCAGCTGCAGCCAAGTAAAGAGTGATCTGAACGACGTCTATGTCTGTATGAGCCCTGCAGCCTCAGACCCTCAGACCCTCAGACCTTCAGACCTTCAGACCCTCAGACCCCTCAGACCCTCCGATGTGGCCTCAGACTGTCAGATGAAGCCTCAGACCCTCAAACGAGGCCTCGACTCGACCGACCCTCGACGAACCTTCAGACCCTCAGACCCTCAGACGAAGCCTCAGACCCTCAGACCAGGCCTCAGACCTTCAGACCCTCAGACCCTCAGACGAGGCCTCAGACCTTCAGACCCTCAGACGAGGCCTCAGACCCTCAAACGAGGCCTCAGACCTTCAGACCCTCAAACGAGGCCTCAGACCTTCAGACCCTCAGACCAGGCCTCAGACCCTCAGACCCTCAGACCCTCAGACGAGGCCTCTGGAAGCCGCTGTGTGTTCTCCTCCAGACTCCATGAAAGCTGCTGCTTATTTGATTTGATTTGGGTTTTTTGGAGGATGTTTTCCTGCTGCGGTCGGCCGGAGAGAACAGGTTATCCTGGAGGGGCCGTTTCAAAGCCAGAAAGCAGAAAGCAGAGAACAAAGCGGCTCTGTGTGCTCACTCCTGCTCTGCTCCCCCTCCTCCATCACGGCCCAAGACCAGGCTTATTATTTCATAGCCCGTGAAAAGAGAGATAAGGTCATAAATAGCTGATTCCTGCTCAGAACAAAGAGGCCTGATACACCTTGGTTGAGAGGGAGCTGCAGGGCTTTGCCAAGAAGAACACAACAAAAACACATGAAACATTCAGCACCTGATGCAACGGTGATTTAACTGGGTTAATGTTGGTGAAGACGCGCCGTCCTGCCAACAACAGCCTGTGTGTGGAGGTGGACGGCTTGTTTTCTTTACCAGCTGCATCATTTTCCACTGCAATTAAAGAGGGAGGCGCCGATGCTGAGGAGGAGGAGGAGGAGGAGGAGGAGGCTGGAAGGACCTGAGAGGCTCCGGGTCTGGAGCTGGATCCTGGTCCTCCACATCGTGACCCCGACCTGGAGCCAAAGTTAAAGCGGAGAAGCCAGCGCTGCTCGGCAGTTCATTTATGCAGCGAGCGGCTGGGCCTGTCAGCGCTAACCACTCAGAGGATGATCGATGGTGTTTATTCTCTGATGATGGAACGCAACCCCCTGCCTCCTCATAATTGGAATAAAAAGGACAGATCAAGCCGGCAAACTTATTAAATTATCACTCCATAATTTGCATTAATGCGGCTGTAGAGACGTAGGAGGGGAGGGGGTGGGGGGGCGGACAGAGGCCTGGAGCCGGCTCGTTACAGAGTCCACCTTGAAAAGATCCGCCTGCCCTTGGACCCCCGCAGATCCTCAACACGACGCCACATCAACACCATGACAGAGAGACGGCTCAGATTTACATGGTCCCTGCAGGACTGGGTCTGGATCAGCCCAGCAGAGCTAACGGCTAAAAGCTACAGCCTGGTAAAACAGAGACAAACACCATCAGGGTCAGTGAGACCGGGATCAATGGAGGATGTTTGTCTACATTTAAATGAAACAGAGTCATTGCTGGAAATAACACATCAGCTCATTTACATTTAATGGAAGTTAAACAGTTTAATATGTTATATTATTATATTCAGACGAGGTTTGAAGGATCAGTTTCCTCTGTATCTGGAACGTTGATGTCTCTGATAACGCTGTGGCGTCATTCCCAGCTCCCTCTGAGGTAAATGGAACGCACCCACGATGTTTTAGCCACATTTACTGAGAAAACATAAGAAACACTGGAGCACATGGACACGACAGCGTTCTACAACTGGTTTCTGTGTTTTAGGTTTGTTATACGAGCTGATGGAGGCTTCACAATTCTTCTTTTTCTGCTTCTTATGTACGGTACAGTGTGCTGTAAGTCAGTCAGCCAATCAATTAATTAATCAATCAATCAGCCAATCAATCAATTAATCAAACAATCAGTCAATTAATAAATCAACCAATGAATCAATCAATCAATCAATCAACCAATCAGTCAATTAATCAATCAGTCAATTAATAAATCAACCAGTCAATTAATAAATCAACCAGTCAATTAATCAAACAATTTGACAAAACAATCAAACAATGAATGAATGAATCAATCAATCAACCAGTCAATTAACCTAATAATCAATTAACCAATTAACCAACCAACCAGTCAATGAATCAATCAGTCGATGCTACAGCTACGTCCTGGTTGTTCCTCCTGACGTTTCTTTAGTTTCCTCAGAGTCTGATCCTGGAGCAGGAACCAGGGACACGTGCAGCTGAGCAGGTGAGTCCTGTTCTGTTAAATAATCATGAGGACTAAGGAAGGAGGGGGAGGAGGGGGAGGAGTGGGCCCCTCCTGGGTGGACACTTGGTGTCAGGCTGACAGGTCTCAGAGCAGCTGGATGGAGTTGTCTCCATATTAAACAGCCACATTAGACCTGTTAAGTGGAGGCCAGCGAGGAGAGGGGGGCGCCATGTGGACCTCCGGGGTCCGGGTGTCACCGGGTGAGGCCGGGCCGAGCTGCAGGGACGGGGGGGAGGAGGGAGGGGGAGGAGGAGGAGGAGGAGGAGCGGGTCACCACACCTCACGTCTTCCTCACCCGCAAACTGGAAGTGACCCCAGCGCTTGTGCAGCAGCGCAGCCCGGCCCTTCCCATCATGCACGGCGGTCCCAGGAGCCCCGGCACGCTCGCTGCCATCTGCCGTGATTTATAGAGAGCGGCCCGTGATTTATGGGCCAGTCAGCTCACAATGAACTTGTTCTCTTTCATTTGCACGACCTCCCGACCCAGCCGCCACTCCCAGCCAGGACGGGGAAACGCACGCTAATCATGCACTACGAGGGCCCTCCAGCAGGAGGAGGAGCAGGAGGAGGCGCAGGAGGAGGCGGCGCAGGAGCAGCTCTGATGAAATTAATTTTCAACATCGTGTGCATACTGATGAACAGGCCACCGCTGAGACGTGGTCCAAGCTCCCACCCCCAACCTGCTCTGATCAGCCAATGAGACGCCCCCGTTTATTAATGAGTCCCTTGTTAAAGACAAAACACGTGGAAAAAAACACTCCTCTCACCTGGGACAAACAAAGAGCCTCCGGCAGCAGCAGGGATCAGAGGACAGAGGGCGCCACCTAGTGGCCGCTCAGCACACCTGCACAATAAGGACACGAGAACGCCAGCAGGAAATAAAGAGACACCAGAGAAGAAGAAGTCTGATCGTTTATTTCAAAGTCTACCACAGGTGAACGAGTAAATATGTACAGTCACAGACAGGAATATAAATATGAAATGAAACAGGAGGGGGAGGGAGGGAGGGGGGGGCATGCACCGAAGCTTATTTACAGCCCTGTGGGGTCACCCCAGAGTTAGTACGCTGACTTTTAGATGGTTCCTGCATGCAGACGTGGAGGGGGGGGCCTCTGGATCAGTCTGATTAAATAGGGGGGGGGGTTGTGAGGCGTGACTGGTGCTTAGTGTCAGGGTCATGATGAGCAGCTGCAGCACGGGCCACTTCTAAAACACAAAAGAGCTTCAGCTTTATTGCTAACGTCGGCACATGTCTTCATTTAAATAGTGTCTATCTTACAGTATCAGGGAGCCACTCTCTGACAGTAGTCGGGACTTGACAGCAGTGAAGGTCCAGTTCAGAGTTTAGGTTCATGTGACACCTGTTTAAAGGTCTGGTTCTACCTGGACTGGTTCCTGGAGCGGACAGCTGCTGGTGAGGCTAATAAAACTTAGCGTGAGAATGAGAACATGAGTCACAGCTTGTTGGATTCCTCGTGACATTTTATCACAATATGGATAAAATATCTGGAAAGACGGACTTCTACCAGGACGCTGGTCTAGGATGGTCTGGAGGAGGAGGAGGAGCAGGAGGAGGAGCAGGAGGAGGAGAGCCTGGTAGAGCCCAGGTAGAAACCAGGTAAAGAGAAGCTCAGCTGATGAGTGTCACGCTGCTAAAACTTCTTCTAATCATTGGCCAGCCAAATGATCGGTCACCGTAAAAACCAGGAAGGAACATTCTGAAAGCTCCATAAGGACCAGTGGTATCACCGGTATCAGAGATATCGGTGGTATCAGTGGTATCGGTGGTATCACCGGTATCTGTGGTATCTGGGGTATCAGCGGTGTCAGTGGTATCGGTGGTATCTGGGGTATCAGCGGTGTCAGTGGTATCGGTGGTATCTGTGGTATCTGTGGTATCTGTGGTACATTCATACGACCAGGTCTGATGTGTCAAAGCAAGTCAACTAATGAATACTGATAACGAGAGAGCAGCTTCATCAGGAAGTCTTAAGGCTCAGGACTGTAGTGGTGGTAGAGGAGGAGGAGGAGGAGGTGGAGCAGGGCCTAGCTCGCCTTACCTCCCGCATAATTAGATCAGCTGTTCAAGAGCAGGGAGAGGAGGTGGAGGTGGGTTAAGTGTTAGCTGGTGGTCAGTAGGAGGAGATGTCTGAGGAGCTGCTGCTGTTGCTGGTGGAGGTCTGGGCTCTCTTGATGTACAGGTTGAGCAGCTTCATCTGCAGGAGGGAAACAGGAGCAGGGTTAGAGGAGGTGGTCTGAGGGGCCCTGGTCTTCCTGGTGAATCATGGAGAGCCACGGAGCCGGGGCACCTTGCTGCCGGTCAGCTGAGCCAGGTAGGGCTTCAGCTCCTCCCCGATCACAGAGTAGATGGCCACCAGGCAGAAGACGCTGGCCTTCCTCACGCTGCTCTCCGTGTTGTCGTAGCCCTGCAACAGTAGACCAGATCAGACCAGACCAGACCAGACCAGACCAGACCAGACCAGATCAGACCAGACCAGACCAGACCAGACCAGACCAGATCAGACCGGATCAGATCAGATCGGATCAGATCAGACCAGATCAGACCAGACCAGATCAGACCAGACCAGACCAGATCAGACCAGACCAGACCAGACCAGACCAGACCAGGGAGGGAGCTCAGTCACCTGCAGGAGTCCAGGGATGACGTCAGGCAGCAGCTGGTGCAGAGGCTCCTTGGTGATGCGTTCGATGGCCCTGGTCTGCATCTTGATGGCGGCCAGGTTGATGGGGTAGTCGGCCGTCTGCACGATGGGACACAGCACCTTGATGCACTGCTCCGGGAGGATGGAGCCGGCCAGGGTGGAGGCGGCCTCCTCCGCCGCCCGCACCACCTTCACATAAGACAAAGAGGTGGTGAGACCTGGATTTTCTCCCCCCACCCCTTGTTTTTTGTTGCAGTGTAGCTCCTGCTGGTCGCTGGTGTTAAGTTGTAGGCTTCATTCCAGTGGGCTACAGGCTGCCATCTAGTGGTAGCAGAGGATAAAACCTACTCATTTAGTTACATGACGAGCAAATTTAACATTTAACTGGTTAGAGGCCGTTCACTGTTCAGTCTGTGCTCAGCTTCATATGTTCTCTACAATATAAATCATGAGATGATCCACATATGAAAGCTACCACTTCCTGTTGAAAGAAGACGTTTAGTTTTTCTAGTGTCAGGTCCCTGGAGGGAGTAAAGATGCAGACCAGGACATCACGGATGCCTCCTCACCTCCTTGTGCGAGTCCTTGTGAGCCTCCAGCGTCTTCATGATGGTGAGCTCGGCGTAGTTCTTGAAGCGGCCCGGCTGGTTCCTCAGGATCTCCTTCAGGACCCTCAGGGCCAGGGCTCGGATGGTGTGCTGAAACAGAGGACAGGGTTTCACAGAACGCTCTCGGAGGGACACGGGGGACACGGGGCCTCTCCCGTCCTTACGTCTTTGTCTCCCAGGGTCTCCAGGAGGAGCAGCAGCATGGTCTTGAAGTGCTCCTCCCACACCACGGCGCTGTCCTCCCGGGCCACCTTCAGCAGCTCCAGCAGGGTCCCTCGGCGCTCCTCCGGGCCCCGCTCCCCTGCCTGGCCCTGGGACACCTCCTTCAGGAGCTCCCCCACCAGCTCCAGCTGCTCCGCGGGGACAGCTACGTGGAGGACAGAGGACAGAGGGCGTTAGCGCAGCTCAGAGACGTGAGTGTGGACCTTGAGTGTGGGGGAGTTACCGGGGAAACTTCTGGGGTTCAGGATCTTGTTTTCTCCACATTCCTGACGTCGACCTGCACAGAGTCACACAAACACCTTTAATGACACAAAACACCAGCAGCAGCCTCGCAGCGCTGTCCTCTGTCCTCTGTCCTCCCGCGGCTCCTCACCGTCCCTCAGCTGCTCCACAGCGTCCTCGTACAGCGCCTCCTTCAGGGCGGACTTGTCGGCGGCGCCCATGCTGCCGTCCGTGTAGTTGTAGGGGTTGTACTCCCTGAAGCGTGGGCCTGAGAAGGAGCGCGGGGACGGGGTGTTCAGCAGAGACGTCTTGTTGTCCAGGGCGGTGCGTCCTCCGTCCACCAGGTCTGACTCCGAGGACGCTCCGACTCCAGACTGAGACAAACACCAGCGGAGTTACTAAAGCAGAGGAGGACACATGGTTCACCTTGACACTAGAGGGCGTCCTCACCAGGCCGTCCCTCTTGGCGTCCCGTCTCAGAGGCTCCATCAGGTCTTCCTGGCTACGGAAGCTGAAGTTCTGGATGGCTTCAGTGACGCCGCGGAGGGAGCTGTAGATCTCCTCAGAGTTCAGGTTCTCACTGTCGTACTCCATCAGGCTGCAGCAGGAGGAGGAGGAGGAGGAGGAGGAGGAGGGACAGGTCTGATCATCAGTTAACTGCAGAGGTTTGTCCATGACTGGGGGGGCGGGTGGAGGAGGGGACAGGTAGAGCGTAGCCGTGCATGGTGACGGACAGGTGAGTCACACACAGACACACAGGTACTGGATGGAGGCTGCAGCACACCAGGGTCACCAGGGTCTGGGTCTACCAGGCTAAGGGACAGGACAGAGACTGAGGGAGGAACGGGGGGGGGGGGGGGGGGGGGGGGGGGTGTTACCTGGGTGAGTAAGCTCGCTGCAGGGCCTTGAGGGAGGAGGGGGCGGCAGGTGGAGGAGGAGGAGGAAGAGGAGAGGGGAAAGGTGGAGGGGGGAACTTGGAGAGGCCGTCTGCGCTCCAGCCCCACAGCCGGCTACGCCCAGCCAGGGAGGAAGAGGAGGGGCGGGGGGAGGAGGAAGAGGAGGAGGAGTTAGTAGAGTACAGGAAGTAGTGGCGGTGATGGAGGAGCACAGGGTGAGCTGCTCGCAAAGGCACAGAGGGAGGTCAGGTTACCTGGGAGAAAGGCCCCCGTGGGAGCAGTTGGTGGGGGAGGTCAGGGGGCTGCTCCTGCTGCTGGGCTGACGAGGAGGCGTCCGACCAGCCGAGTTACTGGGAGACCCCTGAACACCCCCCCAAAAAAAAAAACTCAGTGAGAGCTTTCAGGAAATATATTCACTCTGGGTAGAGATGGGTGCAGATGCTGACGAGGCTGATGCTAATGATGCTGATGCTAACGGTGCCAATGCAAACGGTACTGATGCTAACGGTGCTGATGCTAACAGTGCAGATGCTAATGATGCTGATGCTAATAGTTCTGTTGCTAACGGTGCCAATGCAAACAGTGCAGGTGCTAACGGTGCAGATGCTAACGGTAGTAACCAGACTGCATTGGCTGCCAGTGAGTTTTTAATTAGCTTAGCCTCCTTGGAGTTGAACCCTGAAAATGGCTAAGGCCAAACGTTGGTCAGAAGACACAGACTGGGCAACATATGGGTTCATTTGTCTCTTAGTTGTATTTATATTATTTAAATTAATATTCTGTTCAACTTGCACAGAACAAAACGCCCTAAAAAATAAAAAAAGTCTCAGTTTTTGGACAAAGTTAGTATGTTTTCTTTCGGCACCGTTTCAGAAGAACCCATCCCTAACTCTGACTGTAGTTGGATGGGGTGGTGGGGGGGGTGTTACCATGGCGACGGCGGTGTTGGCGCTGGCGTTCCTCAGGTGGTTGTGCAGCAGCTTGGTGGTCCCGTCCTGGAAGGTTTTAGGCAGAGCCCCCAGCAGCATGGTGAACTCCGGGGTGTTGAGCTCAAAGAGGGCGATCAGCACCACCTGGGCCGCCTGCAGGGACACGGGGGCACAGGATGAAAACCAGACCACACCACAAAACCCCCCCCCGCCCCCCCGGCCTTAGGCTGACTCCGTGAGCTACATGAACATTCACGCTGCGCTGTTAGAAGAAGAACGGGACTCAGAGGTCAGTGTTAAAGGTGTGAGTGTGAAGAAGATGAATGAAAACACACACCACCGATGACCTTTAACCCCAACACACTCCCAGTCCATACAGATGGAGCCTAAAGTCCACTTCCTGTGGAGGTTAGACCGGGTTATTAGCGCCGCTCATGCTCTTCGGTGGAGAATCTACCTGCTTGCACCTCTCCTCCAGGTTGCCCTCCCCAGGCAGAGAGGCCACGGTGCTGGGTCGCCCTGAGAAATCCTCCCCCGCCCAGTTATGAAGGGTCTGAGAGCGTGGTGGAGCGGGAGGAGGTGGACACATGAGGACACAAAGGGACAGTGACTCAAACTACAACCCGACAGAAAAGGAATGGAGGGAAGACGGAGGAGGCACTGAAACGCCGTCCCCTCCCCTCACCCTCCCGTCCCCTCCCGTCCCCTCCCGTCCCCTCCCGTCCTCCCACCTTGCGGACGTCGGAGCTCTTGGGCTCGGTGGTCCACGTGATGATGCGGGACACGGCCAGACGAGTCTCGCTGGAGTTGACGAAGTCGGCCGGGTCCATCTGTCGAGCCAGAGCCTCGATGTAGCGCAGGATGGCCACCTTCACCTTCAGGTTGGGCGTCTGCGTCTGGTCCACGATGAAGCGCATCAGGATGTTGAACTGCTGCTCGTAGGGGAAGGACTCTCTGCAGGGACAGGGGACAGGGGACAGGGGACAGGGTTCTGGTAAGCTGCTGCGCCCTCAGAGTCCGCCCCGGGGTCTCGGAGGCCGGCGGCTCACCTGGTGACGTCCAGGGCCTTCTGGACCTTGGCCTGGACGGAGCCCAGCAGGTCGGCTCCCATCTTCTTCAGCAGCTGTGTGAGGAGGACGAAGAGCCAGTCCTGGAGGTCGTCCCTGTGCAGCAAGATAAAGTCCACCAGAGTCTCCAGGAACATGCTGAAGACCTGGATCAGGAGCAGGAGGAGGAGCAGGAGGAGGAGGAGGAGGAGATGAGCCAGAGACCAGGGAGTTTGAGTAGGAATGTTTTGAGCAGTGAGTTGACACCAGACAGGACGGAGCGAGGAAACACTTACTCTCTGGAGTTTGTTCACAGCAACGACGAAGCATGCAACAAAAAAAACACACCGTTAGTCTGACCTGTGGTTAGTCTGACCTGTAGTTAGTCTGAGCTGTAGTTAGTCTGAGCTGTAGTTAGTCTGACCTGTGACCTGTAGTTAGTCTGACCTGTAGTTAGTCTGAGCTGTAGTTAGTCTGAGCTGTAGTTAGTCTGACCTGTAGTTAGTCTGACCTGTGACCTGTAGTTAGTCTGACCTGTAGTTAGTCTGAGCTGTAGTTAGTCTGACCTGTGACCTGTAGTTAGTCTGACCTGTAGTTAGTCTGACCTGTAGTTAGTCTGGCCTGTAGTTAGTCTGGCCTGTGACCTGTAGTTAGTCTGACCTGTAGTTAGTCTGGCCTATGACTTGTAGTTAGTCTGAGCTGTAGTTAGTCTGGCCTGTAGTTAGTCTGACCTGTAGTTAGTCTGAGCTGTAGTTAGTCTGACCTGTAGTTAGTCCGGCCTATAGTTAGTCTGGCCTGTAGTTAGTCCGGCCTGTAGTTAGTCTGGCCTGTGACCTGTAGTTAGTCCGGCCTGTGACCTGTAGTTAAACTCCTGTCTCCTGAGCGTGTGCTGAACGGGGGTGATGTGCGAGGCATACAGCGGGTCAGTACCTTACTGTGAGGGTCTGCAAACATCCTGGTGAAGATCTCACACAGTCTCTTGAGCTCCACCCGACTGACAGAGACACAGGCAGCACATTTATTATTATTATTATTATTGTTCTGACTGTGACTGGAACCAGCCTGAAGGTTACTGTCCCACCTGAGCATCCTCTGGCCCTTGAGCAGGTTCTGCAGCCCCACCAGTCCCTCCTTCCTCTCAGACCAGTTGGCGCTGGCGCAGTGGTTCAGGACCTCGGCCACGTCCTCCGTCTGGCGCAGGTAGTGTGGAGCCATGGCGCCATTGCGTGAGCTGTAGGAGCGCTCGGAGCAGGCGCTGGAGGCGTCACTGTTGGCGTCGTCGTCAGAGTACATGCCTGGAGACTCAAAGCGCCGCCTCACGGGCCTCCGCTGAGTCAGATAGGACACACAGGGAGGACAGGTGTTCACACGGGGAGGGGTCTGAGGAGACCTAGCATGCAGCTACACGGTCATGCAGGTGTGATGTGAAGATGGAGGAGGTTATGTTTGGTGGGTAGGTCGTTAGTCTGGGCTAGACAACATTCCTGCAAACAGCAGAGCAAACCAGTGCATCTGCACCTGCACACTCATCCAGGGTCAGGCTGCATGCATCAACTCTGTTTGTACCTTATTCCTCGAGTCTCCTAAGAGCTGGAGCCCAGAGAGAAAGAGCACACATGGAGGGAGTTAGTGCAGGACCACACCAACGTCTCTCTAGCTGGTCTCAGAAGTCAGGTCTTACCAGAGCGTCAGCGACGGCAGCCTCCACCTCTGTGCCGGTGTTCAGGATCCTCATGGCGTTAACGGAGGCCGAGATCCGAGCCTGATGGGACAGTCGGTCTGAGGAGAGGTCAGCAGAGGGAGTGAGACCAGCAGACATCACATGACACGACTCGTCTACTTCTATTCTCCAGGTTGGGTTCTGTTCAAAAACACTCTCAGGTGTAACGTAATAGGAAACAACGGTGGCCAATGGTCTTTAAACCAGATCCAACCTGAATGGAGCAGTGAGCATAATGTGAACAAAACAGGTGTGAGCAGCCGGCAAAACATGAAGACATAAACGTCCTGCAGAGCCGAAACCATCAGAGCAACATAAAGGGAATGAGTGTGGGACTGAGGGTCAGCATCGCCCCCTGCAGGTGAAGGAGATGAACTGAACAAAGACTGAGCCGTGCACTAAACTGTCTTTTATCCACATAAATGATTGAGATGATTCATGTTTCAAAGCTTCATGATGAACCTGAACCCTCAGACTGGTCACCTGAGTAGCACTCTGCAGACGACAGGGCGCTGGTAGAACGGGAGTGACGGCGCGTCGCTGCAGGAAAGACCACAAGGTTTAACTGAGAGCTGCAGCCAAAGTAAAGCAGCACGGGCGCCGTGTCTTTACTAATTAATGAGACGATCATTAGAAGAGAATCTGCTTTAGGAGCAGAGCATGCAGAGGAAGAGGCTGCAACATTTAGACACACACATGCAGGGTACGAAGACAAGAGAGGCCTGTTTACATCAGCGCTAATCAAACTTTCCACAACTTTATTTCAATTTGTCTTTAGGGAAGAGGGGAGGGTCCAAGGCTTCGTACTCACCCAGGGGGGAGAAACCCCTGGCAGGGCTGGTGTCACGGCTGCTCTCGCGACTGGTTTCGCGGCTGCAGCCTTGACTCATGCTGGGGCGAGGGATTCGACTCCGGGCTGGAGGCGATGCAGAGAGACAAGAGAGACAAGAGAGACAAGAGGGACAAGAGAGGGACAGACAGCAGTGCAGGGGGAGAGTTTAGCTCGTAGCACTGATGCAGACGCTGAGACATTGCAGAGACGGTTAGTCGGGCGGGAGGCGGGGACGGCATTAGTACAAGGACAGAGCAGGAACCAGGACTACTGTGGTCTGAGGGGACGTGGACGGAAGAACCTTCACTACACTCAGGTCAACAACCAGAGGGCTCCCGGCTCTAACCAGGTCCTCACATCCTGTGTGACTGCTGCTAGCTCAGCTTAGTACTGACGCCTGTCCTCACCCAGGCCTGATCTGCTGGGGCTGGTCTCTCGGCTGCAGCCCTGGCTGCGGTGACCGCGGGGTCGGCTCTTGTCGCTCAGACCGGTGGAGGCGGAGGCGGAGGTGGAGGCGGAGGCGGACGTGGCAGCGGTGCCCATGGTGGGCCTGGGGATCCTGCCGTAGGTGGAGCCCAGCAGGCGACCAGGAGAACCAGAACGACTGCCGGCTGAATCACAGGAGGACACGGGTTTAAGTTATTCTGGACTAGACTGATCAGATCCGTCAGGTCCTGGAGCTGAAGCTACTCACGCTGAGACTGGGACACCACCTTCCCCCGGCTACGCCCTCGGCTGTCCGTCGCCCCCGAGGGACCGCTCCCTGAGCTCGTCCTCCTCGTCCTCACCCGACCTGCAGAGGCAGAGGGACACGGGCATTTAAACTGTCCTAACACGGACGAGGTTTAACGTCCACAGCCGGGAGCCCTGAGGACAGATGGAGGTGAGACATGCCACAGCACCACATAAACCACATGCAGCAGATTGACATCGTCCACAGCTTCGACATGAGCTGGACAGGAGGTGGTCAGACACGGTGGAGCTCCTCTCTGGACGCCATCACACCATGCACTGACACCTCCATCACAGACCACCACCACCACCACCACCACGACACACAGCAGCTCTGTTCTTACCGTCCGAGCCGTCTGAGGGGGAGGAGGAGGAGGAGGAGGAGGAGGTCAGGAGAGAACGACAGGCTTTTAGGGTCAAGAGGTTAAGATTTAGATGTGAGGGGAGGGATGGGGGAGGACACAGCTGGGAGGCAGCAAATCTGATCTGGACAGGGAGCGTGTCATCAGATTATACTTGGACAAGGCTCCGTCTAACATATGTAATCAGATGATCTCATCAGGCTAGATTCAGTTATTTCAGAGTGTTTAGAGCATCCAGAGGCCTCGGCTTCTGGAGTCTTACCCAGTGAGGCGTAGGACCCAGGGGGCAGAGCCGAGGCCGAGCTGAAGGGGGAACTTGCCGCCACCGCTGAGGGCACGGCGGGCATCCTGGTGCGGGCGGAGGCGGAGGCGGAGGCGGCGGCGTTGACGTCCACGTCGCTGCGGGAGCGCTGCAGAGAGCCGGGAGACGAGGCTGCGGCGGGCGTCCTGGAGGAGGGGGCCGCCCTGGCTGCACGACGACACAAAACACTCACTTAAACCTGCAAATCAGATCAATCAGAGGACGTGTCCACGCGCTGTCCTTACGTCGGCTGCTGCTGCTGCTGCCTCCAGCGACGCTCCTCCCGGACAGAGGCCGACTGGGACACAACGCAGAAGAAACAAAGATCTGAGACACAAAGATCTGTGACAGACGACAACGTCCACAGAGGGACAGACAGTCAGAGAAGAAGGCTCACTTGAGGCTCTCCTGAGACGAGGACGAGGACTGGTCCGAGGCCGGCAGAGACGCCACGCTGTCCCCGCTCCTCAGGTGAGCCTGCAGAGCCTTCTGATAGGACGACTCCAGGCCCTGGAACAGATGCTCCGCCTCCCGGCTGAAGTGACCGTGGAAAGACCAGTAGCACCTGCAGACGGAGAGGATGGAGGACGGAGAGGACGGAGGACGGTTGTGAGGGAACGAGGACTCTGCGTTGGATCTGGTGAATCGTTCAGGTGTGACTTACTTCCTGGCCACAGACCGAGCCTCAGCATCCGCATCGTGGATCCCTTTCTTGATGGTCTCCATCACAACCGCTCCGTGTCTACGAAGCCACAAGACAACCTCACACAAAACTCACACAGGAGCATTATAAGAACAGATAAAGAGGAAGAGCCTCTCTGATGTGAGACAGACTCTGAGAGGTCGATGAGAACCAGAGAGCTCTCCTGACACCGGGGGTTCAGCTCAGGTTTCTGCCTGGTGGTGGTGGTGGTGGTGGAGGCAGGAAGCAGCCAGCAGAAACACAATGAGGCCTCTGGAGGCTGACAGAGACGGTCCTGGCATCGCCATGGTAACCGCTGAGGCAGACCTCGAGACGGCCGGTGTCACGTTACTTCACAGGGTAGAAGATGGACTCTACCCGGAGCTTTAGGCCTCTCTTGGTTTTATATTTACGGTCTGTTTCTACAGGTTTCTGAAACTAAAACTCACCTCTCCAGAGAACTCGTCTGCCATTCCTGCAGCAACAGGTCCAAGAAGTCAAAGCAGCGCCTGCAAACCAGCACGTAGAAGCTTTAACAATGATATTTGGACATTTAAAGGAAAGAAGGGTGTTTGCATATTAACCCTGTGACTCTCTGACCTCCGGACAGCCACGGACTTGGACGTGCAGTTGCTGGTGATGATGGGGATGAGACGTGGGTAGTGTGTTTGCTGCAAAACAAAAACCAAACCTGTGAAGCGTGGCTCACGTGGCTCACGTGGCTCCTGTCTCTACACATTAAAAAAGAGAGAGCTGCCACGTACTCGGAGGATGATGCGGATGGCGGCCACTCCAGAGGTGGCCATGACTTTGGCACTGTTGGGGACCAGGTTGAGGAGGGCCGGCATCACGGCCTCTGCTGCGTGGTCGAAGCGGCTGCCGAGCACCGAGGACAGGTGGCTGGGGAGAGGGAACACTGACTTTAGAACGCAACAGGAAGAACTACAGTAGCCTCTGCAGCATAATGTAGCCTCTGTAGCGTAGCCTCTGTAGCGTAGTTTCTGTAGCATAACATAGCCTCTGTAGCATAACGTAGCCTCTGTAGAATAACGTAGCCTCTGTAGCATAATGTAGCCTCTGTAGCGTAGCTTCTGCAGGGTAACATAGCCTCTGTAAAATAACGTAGCCTCTGTAGCATAATGTAGCCTCTGTAGCGTAGCCTCTGTAGCGTAGCCTTTGTAGCATAACATAGCCTCTGTACCACAACATAGCCTCTGTACCACAACATGGCCTCTGTAGCATAACTAGCCTCTGTAGCATAACATAGCCTCTGCAGGGTAATGTAGCCTCTGTAAAATAACGTAGCCTCTGTAGCGTAGCCTCTGTAGCATAACGTAGCCTCTGTAGAATAACGTAGCCTCTGTAGCATAGTGTAGCCTCTGTAGCACAATGTAGCCTCTGTAAGCGTGCT
The DNA here is from genome assembly GCF_022458985.1 of Mugil cephalus. Classification (NCBI taxonomy): domain Eukaryota; kingdom Metazoa; phylum Chordata; class Actinopteri; order Mugiliformes; family Mugilidae; genus Mugil; species Mugil cephalus. Next base: position 15,478,223 of record NC_061792.1, on the reverse strand, counting down.
CTGTGCAAGTAGCTCTGTAGGAGCCTCGTACATATTAGCTTGTAGCTCTTGCAGGGTAACTAGCCCTGAAAATAAGTAGCCTCTGTAGCACAATGTAGCCTCTGTAGCGTAGCCTCTGTAGCATAGCCTTTGTAGCATAACATAGGCTCTGTACCACAACATGGCCTCTGTAGCATAACTAGCCTCTGTAGCATAACATAGCCTCTGCAGGGTAATGTAGCCTCTGTAAAATAACGTAGACTCTGTGGCGTAGCCTCTGTAGTATAACGTAGCTTCTGTAGCATAATGTAGCCTCTATAACGTAGCCTCTGTAGCATAATGTAGCCTCTATAACGTAGCCTCTGTAGTGTAGCATAGCCTCTGTAGCGTAGCCTCTGTAGCGTAGCATAGCCTCTGTAGCGTAACGTAACCTCTGTAGCATAATGTAGCCTCTGTAACGTAGCCTCTGTAGCTTAACGTAGCCTCTGTAGCGTTACGTAGCCTCTGTAGCGTAGCATAGCCTCGGTAGCATAGCCTCTGTAGGGTAACGTAGCCTCTGTAGGGTAACGTAGCCTCTGTAGCGTAGCATAGCCTCTGTAGCGTAGCCTCTGCAGCTCTAGGTCTTACCCCAGAGTGATGCAGGCCTCTCTGACCACCTGAGAGCGCAGGTCCTTGGCGGACAGTTTGAACGCCGCCTCCATGAGCCTCAGCTGCTGCAGAAAGCCATCAAACTCTACGGCCCCGGCCAGGATCAGCGAACGCACCTTCTTCAGCTGCAGGAGAGGACACAGTGATCAGCACGGACCCCCCCGCCTCAATGACAGCTCAAACCCAGGGGGGGCGGTCAGGACTCCTTACCGCCGCCACTCTCAGCTCCCAGTCCCTCTTGTCGTCCGACAGCACGTCTCGAATCTTGGTCATGGCCTCCTCCACCTCTCTGTTGGAGTAGATCTGAAGGGACATGATGACCATTCACACTTTACATTAGAGCCTCATTACAGCCTGTGAGGTCCACGTGACTCCTCCTACCTGCACCGTGGGAACATCCTCGAACGCCTGGATGAAGTCGTCCTCGTCCACAGCTCCAGCAGCAGAGCTGTCCCTCCCTGAGGACGACAACAAGACACAAGCTGCATCAATCAGCTCCTGATGAGTTCACTGACCTCACATGTGTCCGTTCTGACCTGCAGACTTGCTGCCGGAGGAGGACGAGGGCCGTCTGAAGGAGCCCATGCTCACCGCCTTCCTCCCGGACACAGAGGCTCCTTTGGACGAGGACGAGGAGCGGCCGCCGTCCACCGAGTCATCGTCCTCAAAGTTTTTGTCTGGAGGAAGAAGGGAAAGAAATCACAAGTATCCAAACTATTTAGAAGAGGCAGGCGGGTGGTGGCATCCTGACTGCAGCTGACGGAGAGGACATAGCCGGCATTCCTGCAACATAACGAGCTAACAACACAACAATTAGTCCTGTGTCCACGGACAGACGTTATTTAGCTGCTACAAATGTTAATTCCTCTGCTTATGATGAACTCAATGATTCTCCGTTATGTAATCTGATTATTCTCCAGAGGAAAAGACAAAGGAAACAATAAAACCCCTTTAGCACATCAAAGTGAGACAGGACCAGAAACTCCTGGAGTCTAAGAAGACAGACCATCTTAGGGGACGGCGTCCTTCAGCTCACATAAACAAACTGTTCACGAGGACAACAACTAAACCAAACAGGAACAGAAGCCAAACGACTGAGGTTAAAGTCCGGCAGCAGCACCAGAGAAGAAGAAGAGCAGCGTAAGAGGAGACAGCAGCAGCCTCCCTGCCTGCAGCTTACAGGAGCACAGCCGCCTGCACACCAGCTTCCTCAGCATGTCAGCCGCCGCTCACATCTTCACCTCCAGAGGACGAGGGGGACGAGGGGGAGGAGGGGAAGGATGGGGGGGGACCAGGACGAGCCTCCCCCGTCTCCTGCCAGGCAGCATGTGCTCCAGAGGGGTCCTCGCTGGCGTCTCAGCAGCAGAGGATGGATTCAGGAAGGAGGAGGGGTCAGACAGAGGACGAACCGAGCGCTGTTTGGGGAGGAGGGGGAGGAGCTGGTGGGTGGAGTCAACAACGAGGAAGCAGGAAGGTCACTGCTGCTCCACAGAGATAACTTATCCTCCAGCAGAGGAACAAACACCTGAGAGCTCCCACACCCCCCTCTGTTCCCACACCTGCCACCAGGCGGCGCCACCCTAGCCCTTTACACCCTCCTCCGTCTGCCTCTCTCAGTCAGGAGGTTTTAATGTCACGGTTCTAGTTCTAATCACCTCCTCCTGAGCTGGATCTGGACCCGGATCTGGACTGAGTCTGACAGCTGATCTGTCCGATGCACATTCACTAAACGAGGAGAGGTGAGGCCAGGGAGCGTGGGAGAGCATTCAGAGCCTCAGTCTGCTCGCTGTTTGCTTCCATGAAGCCGAGAGAGGACGGAGGAGCTCTGCTGTCCTTATGCAGACCTTTATTTATATTATTGTTGTGGTTTCAGCCTCACTTCCTGTTTCCTGTCTGCTTCCTGTCTTCCGGCCGCTCGAGAGCGTCTTCCTGTTATCTGAGTCCAGACGTCAAGCTTCATCTCCTGTGTCTGCAGCCTTCATTATTCACGAGCTTTCCAACCGTGCAACCTTAGGACCGGGACCGGGACCAGGACCGGGATCAGGACCGGGACCAGGACCAGGCCTCCACCCTTCACCCAGACCTCCACCCTTCACCCAGACCCAGAACCACACACAAAGCACTCAGGATGATCAGCTGCGATTATTGGTAAAAGTTCCTCATCAGTCTCAGCTACAGCTCAGCCCCAGCTACGTCCAGCTACGTCCAGCTACCTGTAGCATCCTGCTAACTCAGACCAGAGCAGATATTTCAGTAAAAAGCGTCTTTACCTGAAACCACGACACGTTCAGTCTCCTGACAAACGCTGCGTCCAGTCACCGAGAGCCACAGTCGACTCAGAGCTGCCTCCTCCCTCCTCCCTCCTCCTCCCTCCCTCCCCTCCAAGCCGGTCTTGTGACTGTAGGGACGACAGCTGACACCACTCCTACAAAATAAGAGCCCTGGGCTGCTGGGATAAAAAGGCTGGCTCTGTTTTTCCTGACCTTCCTCTCTGGTCCCTGTGCTCTGGTCGCTCAGTAACAAGCTACGGCCTTTTTCTCTCAGCTATTTATTTTCTCCGGCTTTTAAAATGATGCAGGGAGATGCACGGGGGGGGGGGGTGGAGGCAGGGGTGGGGGCGGAGTGAAAGCTGAGCCTCTAACCACAGACGTAAACCAGCTTCATGTCACTCAGCGTGGGTTTCAGAGCCGACCCGGGACACACAACCTCCACAACCTGAGGAGGACACAAAGGCAGAGGCTCAGGTTGCCTCCTCCATGCACCTCCACCCCGCAGCTCCTCCCAGTTCACCTGAGAGGAGGCTCCGCCTACTGCCGTAGAACAGGGCGCCGCCACAATCAAAGAGGGAGGAGGAGGGGCCTTACCTGACACGGGGGACAGCACCATGTTCCCTGACCTCTGGACCTCATCGAACTTGCTGAAGATGACGTTGAGTCTGAGGAGGAGAGGGAGGAGAGGGAGGAGAGGGTGAGGTCTGCTGGTCAAAGTGGTTTCATGACGGAGATGAACGTGGACCCACCTGGACTGGGGCAGACCCTTCTTTCCCAGGTCCATTCTGACTCGTTCTCCCACGTGGCGGTAGATCTCCACCAGACAGCTCATGGCTCCGTCACGCACCTACAACCAAAGCCAACCAGGTTTAGAGGCTACGGCTACGGCTGCTGCATCTCCTCTCATGGAGAAAGAGCTGTGCTGGCTGTATGTAGGCTGTATATAGGCTGTATATAGGCTGTATGTAGGCTGTATATAGGCCGTATGTAGGCTGTATATAGGCCGTATATGGGCTGTATATAGGCTGTATATAGGCTGTATATAGGCTGTATATAGCCTTTACATAGGCTGTATATAGGCTGTATATAGGCTGTATGTAGACTGTATATAGGCTGTATATAGGTCGTATGTAGGCTGTATATAGGCTGTATATAGGCTGTATGTAGACTGTATATAGCCTTTACATAGGCTGTATATAGGCTGTATATAGGCTGTATGTAGACTGTATATAGGCTGTATGTAGGTCGTATATAGGCTGTATATAGGCTGTATATAGCCTTTACATAGGCTGTATATAGGCTGTATATAGCCTTTACATAGGCTGTATGTAGGCTGTATGTAGCCTGTACATAGGCTGTATGTAGGCTGTATATAGGCTGTATATAGACTGTATGTAGCCTGTACATAGGCTGTATGTAGGCTGTATATAGGCTGTATGTAGACTGTATATAGGCTGTATATAGGTCGTATATAGGCTGTATATAGGCTGTATGTAGGCTGTATATAGGCTGTATATAGGCTGTATGTAGGCTGTATATAGGCTGTATATAGGCTGTATGTAGACTGTATATAGGCTGTATATAGGTCGTATATAGGCTGTATATAGGCTGTATATAGGCTGTATGTAGGCTGTATATAGGCTGTATATAGGCTGTATGTAGGCTGTATATAGGCTGTATATAGGCTGTATGTAGGCTGTATATAGCCTTTACATAGGCTGTATATAGGCTGTATGTAGGCTGTATGTAGGCTGTATATGGGCTGTATATAGGCCGTATATGGGCTGTATATAGGCCGTATATGGGCTGTATATAGGCTGTATATGGGCTGTATATGGGCTGTATATAGGCCGTATATAGGCCTTATATAGGCTGTATATAGGCTGTATATAGGCTGTATGTAGGCTGTATGTAGGCTGTATATGGGCTGTATATGGGCTGTATATAGGCTGTATATGGGCTGTATATGGGCTGTATATAGGCCGTATATAGGCTGTATGTACCTGGCCAGTGGGATCTCCCAGGAGGTTACAGATGTGAGGAACGATTTTACTGAGCGTCAGACTCTGGGATCCAAACCTGAAACAACAGCACAGTCCAAAAGCTGCTGGTTAACCCTCCATCCATCCCTCCATCCATCCATCCATCCTCCATCCCTCCATCCCTCCATCCATCCATCATCCATCTATCATCCATCCATCCATCATCCATCCATCCATCCATCCATCCATCCATCCATCCTCCATCCATCCATCCTCCATCTATCATCCATCATCCATCCATCCATCCATCCATCCATCCATCCATCCATCCATCCATCATCCCTCCATCATCCATCCATCATCCATCCCTCCATCATCCCTCCATCCATCTGTCCATCCCTGATGAGTCCACTTACACATTTAAAGTGGAGATGAGGCAGAGACACAGTCCCTCCCTGGTCCTGGAGTTCTTGTGCTTGAAGCCTCCCATCATTCGCTCCCACACAAACTGCAGAGACACAAACACAAAGACATGTGGTCTCCACCTACTGGGGGAGTACTGGAGGAGTACTGGGAGAGTACTGGAGGAGTACTGGGAGAGTACTGGGAGAGTACTGGAGGAGTACTGGAGGAGTACTGGGAGAGTACTGGGAGAGTACTGGAGGAGTACTGGAGGAGTACTGGGAGAGTACTGGAGGAGAACTGGGGGAGTACTGGGGGAGTTATGAGGGAGTACTGGGGGAGTACTGGGGGAGTACCTGAGGGTTAGCGGCCTGGTCCATGATCTTCAGCAGCAGCGCTTGGTCCTGGTCCCGGACTTGGTCCTTGGCGTCCCCCAGTCGGTCTATGAGGCTCGGCAGAACTGAGCCAAACATGAACACCAGCTTCAGCTCAGCATTTACAGGATGGATGAAGTACGGATGGATTCATTCGTGATGAGGCAGGACGTGACACTACATAAATGACATGCAGCTCATGTACTGACCTGTTCCCACCTGGGTCCTGAAGCGGTCCTGCAGTCTGCTGACCAGAGCCGACAGAACATCCATCCCCAGCAGCACCACCTGATGGACCAGGACACACACTTTACCGCCTGAAGGGTTTGGTCTCTGTTTGTCTTTTATTCTGCTTTTGTCCTTTTTCTACCAAATGATGGGAAGAAATCTGCCCCTTGGCTTCTGCTTGGATTATTATATTTGGCTCCACTGACTCATCCTTCTGCCAAAAACAAGTCATTCTGTATCGTTAATACATTACACATGCAGCCAAATAGCACATTACAGACGTAGACACACTGATCAACATAAACTCTTCTCCCTCTTTAAAATGAGGCTCATCAATATGTTAGAACTATTACACGTCCCACTCATATGAAACACACAGGATTTATTTATTGACAATTTTCATTCCTCTCTCACATAATACACAGGTTAAACATTTAAAAGAAAGAAAAAGATAAAATGTATGATTTTAAGTGAACTTTAAGTGTTCTTTCCAGTCTGTTTCTGTGTAAGATGTTATTCTGAAACGTCTGTAGCTCCTCAGCAGTTGACGCTGCGCTGAATTACTGCATTTATTAATAAAGTTTATTTAAAAAAAAAACTGGGACACCACAACACACGTGACTGTAGCACATCCAATGGAGCGGAAGCAGGGCTGCAAAGGATTCTGGGTAATCTCACTAAACGAAAGAACTTTTACTCCAACGGCGGCAAAATAACCCGAATAAATGCACTAAATGCGACAAACTCGAGTTATAATCTCACATTCTTTCATCCGGGGACATAAAACACGATCTTAAAAAAAAAACCGTGACTGAAGAGGAGGTGTAGATTTTATAGAAAGCTCCCAGCGCCGCTCTCTTCAACCTTCCTTGTCATGGGGTGGTTTGGGAGACTCAATGAACGTCTAGTGAGAGCTTCCCTGCTGACACCATAACGACACATGCGCACCAGCCGAGCTCCGCGCTCCGGCCCCGGTGCAATTTTTGGAAACTCTCTAAGACTCCGAGAGACGATCCGAGTACAATATGAAGCATTAGCTGCTCTGCTGCCATCTGGTGGACGCTCAATGGAACTGCACCCTGTTTAAATATACGACCTCTAGTGGACATTCAGTAGAACAACACCCTGATTAAATATACGGCCTCTAGTGGACATTCAGTAGAACAACACCCTGATTAAATATACGGCCTCTAGTGGAAGCTCAATGGAACTGCACCCTGGTTTAAATGCCCCCCCTCTAGTGGACATTCATTAAAACTACACCCTGTTTAAATATACGACCTCTAGTGGACATTCAGTAGAACTGCACCCTGTTTAAATATACGACCTCTAGTGGACATTCAGTAGAACTGCACCCTGTTTAAATATACGACCTCTAGTGGACATTCAGTAGAACTACACCCTGGTTTAAATATACGACCTCTAGTGGACATTCAGTAGAACTGCACCCTGGTTTAAATATACGGCCTCTAGTGGACATTCAGTAGAACTACACCCTGGTTTAAATATACGACCTCTAGTGGACATTCAGTAGAACAACACCCTGATTAAATATACGGCCTCTAGTGGACATTCAGTAGAACAACACCCTGATTAAATATACGACCTCTAGTGGACATTCAGTAGAACTGCACCCTGGTTTAAATATACGACCTCTAGTGGACATTCAGTAGAACTGCACCCTGGTTTAAATATACGGCCTCTAGTGGACATTCAGTAGAACTGCACCCTGATTAAATATACGGCCTCTAGTGGACATTCAGTAGAACAACACCCTGATTAAATATATGGCCTCTAGTTGACAACTACAGGAACTGCACCTTAGTCCCTATTTCTATTTTGTTCATATGCCAATTGTGAACATTTTTGCTTCAACTACTTTCTATTTTATTTCACTACATATAACTGTATTTTATTTTATATTTCCTTTTACTTGTAGTTCATAAGAGTGTTTCTTTTATGTGCAAATAAGCTACTGTGAGAAAGCAATTTCCTTTTAAAACATATTTAAAGCTTAATGTTTTGGGCCGTACTCTCCTCCGTCTTTATTTGATTTCACTCCCTACGTCCTCAGGTGAGTTAGTAGCTTCAGTCGCTACTGAAGAAGATGCAGTTTAGGAGGAAATCTGCAGGAGATTGTACTATGAACTAACCCAGAGACAGGGTTGAGGGCAGAGAGGAGGATGAAGGAAGTTCAGAACAGGCTGTTCATTCATCAGCTTAAGACCAGAACTGAAAATCCTAAAAACCTCCTCAGAATGGACAGAGTCATAAAGGACCAGGAGGAGGTTTCAGCAGTAAATGACAGAGATGAACAGGTTTCTCCTCCCGTCTTTAACCAGAACATGGCTCCTTAGAACCTGCTCCTCTTTCCCCGTCATGTTCAGAAGAGTTGAACCAACAACAACCATAACAACAACAACAACAACAACAACCACAACCACAACAGAGCCGCCCTGTTACCAGATATTACTTACATTTCATTTTAATCTGGTTTTATGTTTCTTTTTACTTGTGGTTTGTAAGACTGTTTCTTTTATGTGGCTAAATATTTGCCCTCTGGTGGACACTTAATGGAACTGCACCTATATTTAAATATTTGACTTTTGCCCTCTAGTGGACATTTAGTGGAACTGCACCATAATTTAAATATCCTCCGACTGGTTCTTTTTACTTGTTTTTTTCTATCGTTTCTTTTATGTGCAACTTAGAATTAGCCTCGTTTTTTTCTTATTCCACTTTATTTAAACATTGTAGACGCGTTGTTCTTGTTCTTATAGTGGAGAGGAGATGCTCGCTCCAATTCCAATGTATGTCGAGATGTACAATGACAATAAAGTCTCTTCTCTTCTCTTCTCTTCTCTTCTCTTCTCTTTGTTCCGTCTCCATTTCTCGTACATGTGTTCACGTGCCAATTCTGTACATTATTTCTTATTTTATTTTTATTTTTACTTGTGTTTTTTTAGAGCGTTTCTTGTATGTGGCTAAATATCCGCCGCCTAGTGGACACTGAATGGAAGTGCACCTTAATTTAAATATCTGCCACCTGGTGGAGAATTAACGGAACTGCACCTTATTCTTCCGTCTATTTCTTGCACATTTGTTCATATGCTAATTCTATTCTACTATTTTCTATCTTATTTTACTACATACAACTTAAATTTTTATTTTTAATCTTATTTTATCTTTCTTGTTTCTTTTATGTGCAACTTAGATTTAAACTCTTTTTTCATTCGTTCTAGACGTGTTGTTGCTCTTGTTCCTATGCTCCTATGTTTCCTTGGATGCTGAGATGTACAGTCATGATAAAGTCTATCTGGTGGACAGTTAAGGGAACTGCAGCCACATTCTTCCTTCCATCCAAGACTCTTTCATCCAGTGCTGCAGGAATAAGACCAGTGGAGCCTCTGAGCGAAAGACTATTTACAAGCCATCAGGCTGCTGAGCTGCTAATCTCTACTAGCATCTTTAACTGAAACAAAGTCATTTGTGCAGGGCTGCAACTAATGCTTATTTTCCTGATTAATCACTGATACGCTTTGTTTTTTAAATGATTCTAAAAGTAATGAATCACATGACAAAGACAAGCAAAGCGTCTCTGACTAACAGTGTTATAACCACTGGAGTATTGATCAGTCAGTGTCTGTTAGAGTGATGTGATCAATGTGTTCATCACTGGCCCCAACAGCCTTTTAATTTCCATCACAAGCCTCCGATGGATGAACAGGAGCCATAAAAGCAGCCGGGCTTCCCTCCCGAGCAGGAAGCTGGTGTCCACACTGTGCTCCTCCCTGTGCTGTCGCTGGCAGAGGGAAGGAAACTGGGCTAATGGTGCTGATAAATTAAGCTCTGAGCCACGGCCACGTTCGCCTGGGAGCCTCGTCCCCATTACAGGGACGTCAGCGCCACCGCTTTCCAGGGCAGCAGAGGAAACGTGTCTGCAGCAGCTTAGACTCTTTATTCTGAGCAGCATCAAAGTGCAACATGTTCAACAGCTGCAGGAAAAACAAGTTTCAGAACCAAATCATTACCCAGAGCCATGAAAACACAAATGCACACAGTGTTTTCAGCTCACGTCTAAGCATCGATCCAGCAGCAGAATGAATCCCAGCGACCACAGAGTTCAACCAAATGAAATGTTGTACACAAACGCTCATCAGTGCAGCTCTCACCTTGAAGTTGCTGGAGTTGACCCAGGAGCTGGCCACCGCGTCCACCATCCTGTCCAGTAAACCCTGGTCCTGCTCCAGGTCCGGGGACTTCTCCTCGTCCAGGACCAGCTCCACGATGTCCTGCCCCACCTGCAGCCTCTTCCCCAGGTCCTTGTGCATCACCTGCTCCAGCAGGTACTCCGCGCTCACCTCCATGGCTGCAGCAAATCAGAAGGCACAATGAGCCCAGAGGAGCCTCCTAGCATCCTGGACCTTTCTCCTCCTTCTCCTCCTTCTCCTCCTTCTCCTCTGAGGCCTCGCTGGAACCACAATTCACCAGAGAAACGTGGCAGTGGGACCAAGTTTCCAAACTACGGGTCCTAAATGTGACGGGGCCCTATAGCTGTGACCTGTGGCTCAGTATTAGAGCTGTGGAGCTGCATGTCGCTGCTAGCCGCCGCTGCTAGCTCCTGCTCCAGCTCCAGCTCCAGGAACCAGAGAACCAGAGAACCAGAGAACCAGGCTGCCGCTACTCTCAGCTCATTACACACACACACAACACATACTCACCTGTTAGTGTCGGGGTTATTAACTAACACATCTGCTGTACATCCACGCACCGGATGGAAGGACTCGTTCCCAGAAAAAAGTCCGAAGTGGCGATGCTTCCTGTGGCCACGGACCCCCGCTACTTCCAGCCCCCTGGAGCCCAGCAGCCCGGCGGGAAAGAAGCTCAGAAACCCGGGGCCATGCCAGCCTCCGCCGCCCCCCAGCCCACGACCCTACACGACATTTACTGCAAATTAAACACGACAAAGTGATCGGAATCAGGCAACCCCAGCTTGTCCCATGTCAGACCCCGTAGACCCCGCAGAGGAGGAGTCTGCAGAACAACGACCCCTGGTGGCCGGACCGAGCAACTGCACCCACCCTGCAGGACCACAATAGAATAGAATAGAATAGAATAGAATAGAATAGAATAGAATAGAATAGATTAGAATAGAATAGAATAGAATAGAATAGAATAGAATAGAATAGAATAGAATAGAATAGAATAGAACAGAAATGGGGAAATTGCAGTTTGCAACAGCAGAAAAGTCAGAAAAGTAATAAGAATAAAGAGTGGAGTATGTAAAAGATAAATAATGAGATAAAAAAGAAAAACAGAATAAACAACGTGCAAGTATTGGCATATGTACAAAAGTAATTGTATTATAAAAATAGACATTTCCGCAGGTACAGGTGTAGGTCCAGGTAGACTGGAGAATGTTTGTGCAAGGTTGCTTAGTCAAAACATAAAAATCAAAACGCTTTTACTACTAAATGTAAAAAAGGAAGAAATATAAGTAAATATAAAAGTGCACATTGGTTATTGCACTAGAATGAATAAAAAGAGTTTCCCCATTTCTGATCTTGTCTTATCTTATCTTATCTTATCGTCATTTATAAGTTGCACGTACAAATGGAATTAATATTGCGTGTCTGGGTAGAAGGGTCTCAGCTTGCACATGGAGCTGGTGTTGGAGCTTTTCGAGTCCTCTTCAGGTCTGAGGCCGGCCTCCTTCACTCTAGAGGTGGGCTTCATGTCAGCTGCAGGTGCCTCCTTGCCCATTCAAGGTGTGCATGTCACTGTCAACAGGTCCCATTTTCATGTCTGGAGCTGGTCACGTCCCACATGGCCCTGGGATGACAACGAAAATCATTTATTTCATGGTGAATGGGAAGCTGGAGAAAGCGGAGTTTGGTTGTGACTGCTCTGCTGCAGACGTCAAAGGTGAGACAGGAAGACACGTGGTGGTCAAACAGAGGAGGAAGGGAAGGAATGGGAGGCAGGGGGACGGTTGGTGCTGTCTGGCCTCCATGTGGCTCTGACAGGTTGAGACAGGGACGAATAAACCGTGTGACAGCTTAACGTTTACCGTAGCAGCCGGTTACAATAAACCTTCTGTGCCTCAGATCTGTTCCGAGCAGCCGCTGAGGTGGAGCCGCACCACGTCCTCAAGATGTACAACTGGAGAGGCAGCGTGGTGAACATCTCGCCCCGGCTGGAGGCCAACACTCCGGACTCGTGCTACCGTCTGGAGGCCGTGGCCTCAGACCTGCACAGTGAGCAGCTTCACGCTACATCTATGTCAACATTTAGGCTTCTAGAAGTGGAGCTGCGTCGTATTAAAGTGACAGTGATGTCTCTCAGGTGTGCCGATGCCTCCGGAGCTGGACAGCATGGAGCACAGGTGAGTGTCTCGTGGAGCTGATGTGCTGACGCGTGCTGCTGGACCAGGATCAGCTGATCCCTGTCCCCCTCCCCAGGCTGAACCACCTGGAGACCAAAGTGATTGAAGACGTGGGGAAGACTCCGGACGCCATCTTTGAGCTGAAGAGCCAGGTGGAGTCTTTTAAGAGGAAGCTGGAGGTGGGTGGCTGAGCCTGGAGCTGGTGCTGAGAGGAGGTGGAGGAGGTGCACGGTAAGAGTAAAGGTTTCGTCTTCTTCTCGGTCAGAGCGTCAAGCACCTGAGCTGGATGGGTCTCTTCAAGGGAGACGGCAACCAGCATCTCCCCAAGACCCCCCTGAAAGCCAGGACGCCTCAGCTGAGCGTGCAGGAGGAGCACCAGCGGGTCCGCATGAAGTTCCTCAACATGAGGTGACCTCTGCTCAGATGCTACACAGCCTGGCCACAAAGAAAGAAAGGAAAGAGGAAAGGAAAGAGAAAAGGAAAGAGAAAGGCTCTGCCTGGTTTAACTCAGCTAAAAGGTGGATAATTAGTGCGTGAGGAGTTCAGGGAGCATTTTCACCACTGAAACTAATCTAGAAGCTTCTCATTGAATCATGAGCACAGACACGAGCGTGGACCTTCATCTTTCTAGTGCAGTGACTGTGTGTGGCCTGTAGGGGGCGGTACTGACGTCTTCTCTGTGCTGCTGCAGCTCTCTGCAGGTCACAGGAGAAGTACGAGAGCTTCTGAAAACTCCCATTTTTGACAACTGGTGAGCATCAGCCTGACAACACACACACACACACACCTGCGCCGCCCTCTCACACCTGCATGTGGCGCTGTTGTCAGGCAGTGGGAGGAGGCGGAGATGCTGGTGCTGCTCCAGGTGATGTACACAGACCTGGACTTCCTCACGGCCTTCCACATCGAGCTGGAGGTGCTGCAGAACTTCCTGTTCCAGGTTTACTGCCACTACAACAACATCCCCTTCCACAACTTCCAGCACTGCTTCTGTGTCACTCAGATGGTACACAAACACACACACTGACACAAACACTGACACACACACACACACACACACACACACACACACACACACACACACACACACACTGACACAAACACTGACACAAACACAAACACAGACACAAACACAAACACTGACACAAACACAAACACAAACACTGACACAAACACAAACACTGACACAAACACACACACAAACACACACACACACACAAACACACACACAAACACACACACTGACACACACACTGACACACACACACACACACACTGACACACACACACACACACACACACACACAAACACTGACACAAACACACACACAAACACAGACACACACACTGACACACACACACACACAAACACAAACGCAAACACAAACACTGACACAAACACTGACACAAACACACACACAAACACAAACACAAACACCAACACCAACACCAACACTAACACAAACACAGACACAGACACAGACACTGACACACACACACACACACACACACACAAACACTGACACAAACACACACACAAACACAGACACACACACTGACACACACACACACACAAACACAAACGCAAACACACACACTGACACAAACACAAACACACACACAAACACAAACACACACACAAACACAAACACAAACACTGACACAAACACAAACACTGACACAAACACACACACAAACACACAAACACACAAACACACACACACACACAAACACACACACAAACACACACACTGACACACACACTGACACACACACTGACACACACACACACACACACACAAACACTGACACAAACACACACACAAACACTGACACAAACACAAACACACACACACAAACAAACACACAAACACAAACACAAACACACACACACACAAAAACACAAACACAAACACAAACACTGACACAAACACAGACACAGACACACACACAAACACAAACACAAACACTGACACAAACACACAAACACAAACACACACACAAACACAAACACAAACAGCTGATGACACAAGTGACTTTACACTGACTGTGACCGCGTCTGCTAAAAGTAAAGTTTAATGAAATAACAGGTTCAGTAAATGTTGCAGAATAAACCGGTTAAAACCGACTGTTAGAGATAAATAACACGTTATCAAGATAAAGTGAAGAAACAGGGACAATTAGTTTCATTTATTTCACATATTTAAACATATTTAAGCTGCCGTAATGTCAATAACCGTAATAATTATAGTTTCTTTCCTCTTCATTCACAAACAGCTAATGCTAATGCTAATGCTAATGCGGCGCAACGTTCCGGATGTTCATGTATTTGATTAACGTCCGGTAAGACCATAGACATTAATAGTAATAATTAATGACGGTACCAGAGGCGCTTCCATGTGACGTCTAAATTAACTAAAGTTATCGTTTAAATTACACATATTTAAATCCTACATAAAAGCCTTTATGGAGCCAAACATACTGTGAAAATAAATGAAACTCGTGTGGCGTCTTGTGGAAGTCTCCCATCATACGGCAAAAACACAGAGGTCCCAGCAGCCTGCCCTGCTGTGCCCCAGCACCGAGGCCCAGACTCTAAAGCCAGACACTGATTGGACCCTGTGCTGCAGATGTACGGGCTGATCTGGCTGACCGACCTCAGGAACAAGCTGGGACGAGTGGAGCTGCTCATCATGTTGACCTCGGCGCTGTGCCACGACCTGGACCACCCCGGATACAACAACGTGTACCAGGTGACTGGGGGCTGGTCCTCCACCCGTCAGCCCGGGTCAGGCCTTCACTGACGCCTCTCTCCCCCCAGATCAACGCTCAGACCGACCTGGCTCTGCGCTACAACGACATCTCCCCGCTGGAGAACCACCACTGCGCCGTGGCCTTCGGCATCCTGTCCAAGGTACGACACAGACACGCACACAGACACACACACACACACACACACACAGACACACACACACAGGAGTGTTGTGGTCTAAGTGAACCTTCTGTTTGCAGCCAGAGTGCAACATCCTTAAAAACCTGAGCAGTGAGCAGTACAAACACATCCGAGGAGGAATGATCAAGTAAGCTCCGTGCTGCCGCCGCCCACGCTGTCCCCCACGCTGTCCCCCACACGTCCCCGACACGTCCCCGACACGTCCCCCACACGTCCCCGACACGTCCCCCACACGTCCCCCACACGTCCCAACCTTACGCTCCTCTTCCAGGTGCATCCTGGCCACGGACATGGCCCGACACAACGAGATCCTCAACAGGTTCAAAGTCCTGCAGCCCGTGTTCGACTTCACCAACAGGGAGCACAAGGAAGTGGTGAGGATGCTGGGACTGATGTGAGGCCGGGCCTCCCCCCTCCTCCCTCCCCCCTCCTCCCTCCTCCCTCCCTGACTGTCTGCACTGTGTTTGCAGCTGATGAAGATCATGGTGAAGGTGAGCGACATCTCCAACGAGGCCAGGCCCATGGAGGTGGCCGAGCCCTGGCTGGACTGTCTGCTGCAGGAGTTCTTCAACCAGGTCTCTGTCCTCCGTCCTCCGTCCTCCGTGGTCCCGGCCCTTGGGCAGGAAGGGACGCGTGTCCCGCCTCAGACCAGGTAACAGACTGTCCTTCTCTGTCCATTTCTCTGGCGCAGAGCGACTCGGAGAAACTCAAAGGCCTCCCAGTGACTCCCTTCATGGACCGGGACAAAGTGTCCAAACCGTCCTCTCAGACCAACTTCATCCGGTTTGTCCTCCTGCCACTGTTCACCGAGCTCACCAAGCTCTTCCCCTGTCTGGAGGTAAAGCTGCCGCCCACGTGGCTCCATGTGGACCAGTTTCCTGGCTCATGTCTCATGTCTGATACTAACCCCTGTTCTGTCGTGCAGCAACACATCCTGGAGCCGGTGCGCAGGGCCCTGGACTATTACTCTGATATGGAGAGAGCCAGCAAGGAGGTGAAGGAGGAGGAGGAGGAGGAGGAGGAGGCCAAGCCTCCGACAGGAGGAAGATGAGGAGTGTGTTTCTTTTGTTTCAGTAAATATTAACATGTGATTGATACGTTACGTCTGCTCAGGCTGAAGCGTCTTGTGTTGTGTGGTGACCAGTAATAAAACGTGACAAAGCTTTAGTCTCCGTCCCACGGTTTATTTGTGTCTGAGCACAGCTGATAAATAAATAAGAGCAACGAGCCGCCCAGACTCAGGGTTAGTGTTTCCAACAACTTTAAAAAAAAAAAACACACCAGGAATCTTCATTATGTACAACACAGACAGGCAGCGAGCGAGATCAGGAGCCTGCAGACATCCATTAGTCTGGTCTGACCTGCTGAGAGACGCGTCCCCCTCCTCTCACAAAGTGACAGGCTTATCAAGACCAGCAGCTTCACAGAAATATGGCAAAACAAGACTGAGCAGCAGCGATTACTTCACTCATGATCTAAGAAACAACCTTCAGCTCAGCTCCTAGTGTCTCCTTCTTAGTGGTTTTCTGACCAATGGAACTAGCAGCAATAAATAACAGACATTAAACACTGGTGCTGTGGTCACTATGGGGGGGGGGGAGGACGGGGGGGGTGCAGGGGGGGGGGGCTAGTTAAACATGATGGACTCTGGGTCCTGGTTCATCATTTGAGCCATGTGCCGCAGGACGTCCTTCTTGGTGATGATGCCCAGGAGACGCCTGCAGGGAGAGAAAGGTCAGAGGTCAGAGGTCCCACCGGGGGAGGGGGGCTGGGGGGGGGGGGGTTTCTCTGGACTGGGTCGTACCCGCTCCTGGTGACCAGACACTGGCGCAGGCCCAGCTTGCGGAAGATGTCCACCACGGTCTCCATGGGCGTGTGGTCGGTGACGGTGAAGGGGCTGAGGTTCAGGATGCGGCGCAGCTTCAGGGGCTGGGGGTTGCTGGCCGGGAGCTGGGGCGCGTCCTCCGTGAAGTAGACCACGGAGCTGCTCACCACGCCGTCCTGCTTCTGACGGGCGTTCTCTGTGGAGGCAGGGCAGCTAAATTAGACAGGGAGGGGGAGGAGAGAGGGGGAGGGAGGGGGAGGACGTGAGGGACTCACTGATGGCCAGCGTCAGGTCGCGGCGCTGCACGAAGCCGATGAGCCGCTCAGACTCTCTGGACACCACCACCGGGAAGCCGTTATAGTCCGTGTCCTTGATCAGCGTCTCCACGTCCTCCACCGTGGTGGAGTCCTGGGTGAGGACGGCCAGGGGGGGGTCGTTCCTGCGGGGCCGCATCACGTCGGTGGCCAGCGTGCGGTGGGTGAACTCGTCCCTGACGTCCAGGTAGGGGTAACCGTTCAGCTGGATGTGGGACTCGTAGATGCCCTCCTTCCCGAAGGCGTCCGCCACCCACTTACTGGTGACGGCGGCCGCCATCAGGGGCACGATGTACTCCAGCCCCCCCGTCAGCTCGAACATGATGACCACCAGGGACACGGTCATCCTGGTCACGCCCCCTGAGGACAGGTACAGGTGTGTGAAACCAGGCGGCCTGACTTGGGCCAGTCTGCAGTCGGGACGGGGCACTCACCCAGGCAGGCGGCGGCCCCCACCATGGCGTAGAGTCCAGGCGTCACACAGTCGGCTCCGGGGCGGCACCAGTTCTTGAAGATGATCCAGTCGTGGTGGTGGTAGGCCATCTGCTCCACGGCGATCCCCACGATCCTGCCGGCGATGGCCCCCACCGCCATGCTGGGAATGAAGAGCCCGGAGGGGATCTGGAGGGAGACAGTCAGGTCAACGTGCTGCTCTCTGAGCCCCCGGAACCAGGCCCCCAGAACCCGGCCCCCGGAACCCGGCCCCAAGAACCCGGACCCAAGAACCCAGCCCCCGGAACCAGGCCCCCGGACATGAGCGACATGTGGCGACTGACCTTCATGCCGAAGGTGAAGATGGTGATGACGATCTTGAAGATGAGAGCGAGGGCGAGCTGCCACAGGGCGTTGTAGACGCCGGGCCCGGCCGGCCGGTCCGGGATGTCGTCCACGGGCCGGCTCATGTTGGGGTTGTTGATGTAGTCGCAGAGCTGCGACGACTCCAGGGCCCCGCAGTCGTTGAAGAGCTCTGAGATGAGCTCGCTGGTGCTGCGCCGGGTGTACGGGTTGGGGAACGCCAGCAGGGCCGTGATCCCCGTCACAGCGATCACCTCCAGCACCGGGTACTTCCCCAGCTGGGTGGTCTTCCTCCGCCGGCACCAGGCGATGTTGGCCCGGATAAAGAGGGTCCCCCAGAGACCCCCGAACACCCCCAGCAGGATGAAGGGCACCAGCTCGGCCATGTACCAGGGCGTGTGGTACTCCACGTAGAACAGGACCAGGCGGCTGTTCCCAAACGGGTTGATGGAGCGCAGCGTGAAGGCAGCGACCAGAGCGGCGAAGAAGGAGCGCCACAGGGTCTTCAGAGGGAAGTAATAACTGACCTGCAGTACACACACACACGGCTCTAGACAAAGTCACAATGCATGAATGGACGCACCACACCGGGGCTCCACAAACCCACCTCCTCCAGGCTGAACAGAACCCCTCCGATGGGGGCTCCAAAGGCCACCGACACTCCAGCTGCTGCAGCTGCAGACAGAACCTGCAGGACACACAAAGCGCGTTTAAGCAAACAAGCTTTCATTCCCCGGACAAACATCCGGACCGAGGCAGCACCTCTCGCCGCTTGCCCTCGTTCTTGCTGTACTTGGAGAAGAGGCTGCAGAAGAGGTTTCCACAGCAACAGGCCACGTGGACCAGGGGACCCTCCTTCCCTAGACTGAGCCCTGAAGACACCGCCAGCACCAGGGTGACTGTCTTTATCAGCAGGGTCCACTTCCCCAGGTAGCCCCGGATGATGAAGCCGCTGAGGATCGTCTTGATCTGAACACAAACGTCATCATCATCATCATGTCACAGTAAACAGCTAAAGACGTCTTCAGCCTCCGCGTTACCTCAGGGATTCCTGAACCACAGGCGTACGGAGCGAACACTCGCACCAGCGACACGGCCAGGAAGGAGAAGAGCAGAGCCCACAGGATGTACAGGAAGTAGTTCAACACGTAGGCTCCCGCTCCCTGGAAACACAGACACGTCGCGTTACTTCACAGCGTCCTCAGCCTCACTTCTCCTGCGTCTTCTCATCCCACCTCAGAGTGGCCCGTCATCAGCTCCGCCCACTTCTGCCACTGTGGACACTTGTCTCTGTCGTCAAACGTGGTCTCGCTGGACGTCCAGCAGCACTGCTCGTGACTGTACCAGAAGGCAGACAGACACACGCCCTCCTTCAGGTCCGTCATCCAGTCCACGGCCAGGTCGATCACCCCGGCCAGAGTCCCTGAACAGAAACCACCCTCAACTCCAACACACGTTGTTGATGCTCGGAACCGTAAGAAGCACAAACTTTACTGTCATGGTGCGTTCAAAGTGACTCAGTGTGCAGTAAAAAACACAGACAGAGCTCGTCTGTGACTGACCTGAGAGGAGACCGATGAGCAGCATCACCACCCACCCTGACCAGGCGTCCAGCAGACTCTTGATCAGCTCCCACATGGACTCTTTACTCTTACTGGTGATCTGGAAGACAAATAACTGGTCATATGTGTATGTGGGGACTAAACTCTAAATATCTAAAAGTAAGAAAGGCTGCACACACCTTGCGGTGGCGGTCAGTGTCTCTGGATTTCTCCCTCAGCCAGTCGATGGTGTGGAAGTCTTCGTACGTGCCCACGTCAGGAAAAGGCTCGTCCAGGAAGTCCATCAGGTTTCCAGCTCCGTTCATCTCCTCTGTGGGCGTGGCAGCACTGACACCTGAGCAGGTGGATCATTGGGACAGATAAAGGACACGATTAGGGGCCTGTTGTCAGCCACAATTAACTGTCTGTCAATTAGATGCAGATAGAATTAAGAAAAAATCAGACAGATTCATCTACAAATACATGATATATAACAATATATCCACAATGAACTTTCTTAATATTATTACACCTCGAGGTTTCACACTTTTCCTATTTACTATGTACATCTTTATGAGCCAGTAACACCTGGTCCACCTGTCTAACATCTGACATCATCTGTTAATATTTCCTTGTATCTTTTTATTCTATTTTATCATTTATCTTTTTACTGCTGAGATTCTTTCTGCCCTTTTGTATCCTGCTGTAAACTGCGATTAACCCATAAAATAACCTCCTTCATATAAAATATTATAAACACAGCTACACACGTCTATAATCTATTTTAAATCTCCGACCTCATAAAGGAACCAAACTCTGCAGCTGCGTCTTTATTTACGTTAGCAACCGATGCTAAGCTAGCGTCTTGTCTTTACGCTGAGATAACGTCGTCTTTTACCTTCACCGGCCTCCATGTCTCAGTCCGTCCTCAGAGGAAATGTCTCTTCCAAACGATTCACTTATAGAAAGTCCAGTAAACTGGACATTTTACATAATATTTAGATGAAACTCATCTACCGACAGCAGTCAGCGTCACAGATTGTATCCCACAATGCACCTGTTCAACCTCACGGTTCTTCTCGCGTTGATTGGACCAATGACAAAGATCGTCTATCAAAAGATGCTTCAAACATCGTTTTTTTTCATCCCATGTAAACAAGTTAAAATCTGTGGTCTATCACTGATTCATTACTTTTGATTAGTGGAAAATGTTAAATATAATACATTCATAAAGCAGAATTAAAGTGGGTTAGAAAGGTTGGAGGTGTGTGACTGTATGAATCACAAAAAAACAAATAAACGACGGTTTTTTAGCTGCAGTTCCTGTTTGTGGCCACTGGAGGGCGATGATAGGAACAAAAGAATCAGAGCCGTTTATTAGAATATCTGATATATTCTAATATATAATATATCTTTACTCTGGAAAGAATAAGAACAAGTTTGTGTCCAGTGTCCAGTGAAACACAACGAAATACAGTTTGACAGCTCTTTGGTTCGATAGCAATAAAAAACAATAAAGATAAAAAGAACTATAGCAGCTAAACAGAATAAAATACAATACACAGAGTAAAAACACACAGGAGGACAGAAATTAATGTAATTAGTACAGTAAACAATTAAACAGTTGTGTAAATGGTGATGTTCGTGGAAATGTGCTTATTAATGAGTGAATAAACTGAATATGAGAGAATAAACATATGATAAATATGTTGGTTATATGTTGGTATGCCCAGCAGTCTATGACGGAGAGGTTATATATATATATATACTTTAATATTTTATACATACTTTGTACTTTTAGATGTTTTAGATGTTACATAATAAATTAAGTTTAGAAAAGTTTGGAGGTGTTTGAGTGTATCATGACCAAGAAACTAAACGTTGTTTAGTTGTAGTTTTATTAATTACCGGAAGTCCCAGGAAAAAAGTAGTTAATTGAAAAGTAGTTAATTGATAGAAAATATTAAATAATAAATATTTTCAGAAATCGGAAATTAAAGTAGTTTAGAAACGTTGCATGTGTCTGAATGTGTGATCGACATTGACAAGAAACAAACGTCAAACTAAATAATTGTAGTTCCTCTTAGTGACCACCAGAGGGCAGAGGTAGAGGTGGTTAGTTGTAGTTCCTCTTAGTCACCACCAGAGGGCAGAGGTAGAGGTGGTTAGTTGTAGTTCCTCTTAGTCACCACCAGAGGGCAGAGGTAGAGGTGGTTAGTTGTAGTTCCTCTTAGTCACCACCAGAGGGCAGAGGTAGAGGTGGTTAGTTGTAGTTCCTCTTAGTGACCACCAGAGGGCAAAGGTAGAGGTGGTTAGTTGTAGTTCCTCTTAGTCACCACCAGAGGGCAGAGGTAGAGGTGGTTAGTTGTAGTTCCTCTTAGTCACCACCAGAGGGCAGAGGTAGAGGTGGTTAGTTGTAGTTCCTCTTAGTGACCACCAGAGGGCAGAGGTAGAGGTGGTTAGTTGTAGTTCCTCTTAGTCACCACCAGAGGGCAGAGATAGAGGTGGTTAGTTGTAGTTCCTCTTAGTCACCACCAGAGGGCAGAGGTAGAGGTGGTTAGTTGTAGTTCCTCTTAGTGACCACCAGAGGGCAGAGGTAGAGGTGGTTAGTTGTAGTTCCTCTTAGTCACCACCAGAGGGCAGAGGTAGAGGTGGTTAGTTGTAGTTCCTCTTAGTGACCACCAGAGGGCAGAGGTAGAGGTGGTTAGTTGTAGTTCCTCTTAGTCACCACCAGAGGGCAGAGATAGAGGTGGTTAGTTGTAGTTCCTCTTAGTCACCACCAGAGGGCAGACGTAGAGGTGGTTAGTTGTAGTTCCTCTTAGTGACCACCAGAGGGCAGAGGTAGAGGTGGTTAGTTGTAGTTCCTCTTAGTCACCACCAGAGGGCAGAGGTAGAGGTGGTTAGTTGTAGTTCCTCTTAGTGACCACCAGAGGGCAGAGGTAGAGGTGGTTAGTTGTAGTTCCTCTTAGTCACCACCAGAGGCAGAGGTAGGTGGTTAGTTGTAGTTCCTCTTAGTCACCACCAGAGAGCAGAGATAGTCGTGGTTCCGTGTGGTTGATCGTTTAAACACTAATTCTGGCCTCGGCCGCTACCACAACTGGCAGATGAACAACAGGTCCCAAGAAAAACTCTGACTCAGAGGATCCATGTAGAGTCTTTACTAGAGATTCAATACAAAAAAGGACAAACAAAATATTAATAAGACAAATTAGTTTTATATTCGTAAAATACTGCTGTACAAAGATCCGTTAGCTTCCGGCTAACGTCACAGAAAACGCTAACATAATCCAGATATTACATATAATAATCAAAATAACACACGGTATCATCAGTACTATGAACAATGCTCTTAAATTAGTTCTTAAAAAATAACAAAACGAACCTAAGCCACCTGAGAAGGCTGCTGTACCAGTTCTCGTAGTTGACGCGTCGTCTTCCGGATCCAATGAATGAATTAACACCTGAGCGTCGTATGCAGTCACCAACATTTATTTCAAATCTTGCGCTCTTAACCAATAAGCGACCTCAGCCGAATTTTACACAAACTACTATTTACTTCATAACTTGAATGTAAACTCAAAACAAAGGCTCACATGATTGCCACAACGCAATAACCACACAACAATGCCGGTCAAAAACTGTTTGCTTCCCCCAGTCAGCAGCACCTGCAGAGTAATTACCTGTTGTATTTAACACCATCCGGCCAAAGTGCAGAGCGCCACCTGCTGTGGATTTCAGGTAGTACCCACTGAACACAAATGCCTACATATATGACAGATGACTCTAACAATCAGTACGATGAACAATGCACTTATATCTACTCACAAACATATGTTTCCAAGCCGAACACTGACACAATAATGACGCATTATGCTCTGTGTTGTATCGGCAACACAATCACTTTGTCTAAAAAGTGAGTCAACTAGATTGTACATTGTTTCCGTCTCCCTCCACTGTGTGTCAGAGACAGTTTTAGTTCATTTGCAGATAATGAATAAAACTTATTTTTTATAATATTTAATTGGTATATAATATTAAATAATAAATATTTGTTTCCCCTGAAAGTAGAATTAAAGTAATTTCACACCACCAGAGGGCAGAAGTAGAGGTGGTTAGTTGTAGTTCTTCTTAGTGACCACCAGAGGGCAGAGATAGAGGTGGTTAGTTGTAGTTCCTCTTAGTGGCCACCAGAGGGCAGAGGTAGAGGTGGTTAGTTGTAGTTCCTCTTAGTGACCACCAGAGGGCAGAGGTAGAGTAAACTAGAGAGTAAAGGTGTCAAAGATCGTCTATAGCTCAGTTATACAGGATTAGTTTTACATGAGGACGTCCTCTGGTTCAAATATTACCTCCTACGTTTGAATTTCATGTGGTTCATTCACACAAACAAATACGACTAAAGATGTTTTAGTTTTAGTTGGTAGAAAATATTAAATAATAAATATTTTCAGAAAGCAGGAATTAAAGTAGTTTAGAAACGCTGGATGTGTGTGAGTGTGTGATCGACATTGACAAGAAACAAACGTCAAAACTAAATAGTTGTAGTTCCTCTTAGTGACCACCAGAGGGCAGAGGTAGAGGTGGTTAGTTGTAGTTCCTCTTAGTCACCACCAGAGGACAGAGGTAGAGGTGGTTAGTTGTAGTTCCTCTTAGTGACCACCAGAGGGCAGAGGTAGAGGTGGTTAGTTGTAGTTCCTCTTAGTGACCACCAGAGGGCAGAGATAGAGGTGGTGAGTTGTAGTTCATCTTAGTCACCACCAGAGGGCAGTGATAGTCGTGGTTCCTGTGTGTTGACCGTTTAAAAACACTATTCTGGCCTCGGGCCGCTACCACAACTGGGCAGATGAACAACAGGTCCCAAGAAAAACTCTGACTCAGAGGATCCACGTAGAGTCTTTACTAGAGATTCAATGTAAAAAAGGACAAACAAAATATACAAATTAGTTTTATATTCGTAAAATACTGCTGTACAAAGATCCGTTAGCTTCCGGCTAACGTCACAGAAAACGCTAACACAATCCAGATATTACATATAATAATCAACATAACACACGGTATCATCAGTACTATGAACAATGCACTTATATCTACTCACAAACATATGTTTCCAAGCCGAAAACTGACACAATAATGACGCACTATGCTCTGTGTTGTATCGGCAACACAATCACTTTGTCTAAAAAGTGAGTCAACTAGATTGTACATTGTTTCCGTCTCCCTCCACTGTGTGTCAGAGACAGTTTTAGTTCGTTTGCAGATAATGAATAAAACGTATTTTTTATGATATTTAATTGGTAGATAATATTAAACAATAAATATTTTTTTCCCCTGAAAGTACAATTAAAGTAATTTCAAACCACCAGAGGGCAGCAATGGTCATGGTTCATGTGTTTCTATCATTTAAAATCACTTTCTGTCTAAAAAGTCGAGTAAACTGTGAGTGAGGATGACAAAGATCGTCTATGACAAAGATTCTTACATTAACATCTCAATTTATCGTCTCATCTTCTACCGCTTAATCCTCACTAGGGTCGCGGGGGGTGTTGGAGTCTATCCCAGCTGGCATCGGGAGAGAGGGGGGGTCCACTCTGGACTATCGCAGGACTAACACGGAGACAAACAACCTTCCGCACTCACAAGCACATCTGGGGTCAGTTTAGAGCCACCAATCAGCCTCACGAGTATGTCTCTGGAGGTGGGAACAAGTACCCGGAGAAAACCCACCCGGACACAGGGAGAACACGCAAACTCCCCCCAGAAAGCTGCTGTGTCACCTTCTACAGAAACATTCTCAATATCATTTTCCTCCAAACTATTTAAAACTTGTTCAAATACTGTAATCACTGATGTTTTAGTTTAATACGTGGAAAACATAAAATATAACATTAAAAATCAATATTAAACGGGGTTGAAACGTTTGAGTGTGATGGAGAAGAAACAACTAAACGCAATCATGTTGTGTAGCTACAGTTCCTCTAAGTGACCACTGGAGGACAGTGGTAGTCATGGTTCCTGTTTTTATCATTTAAAATCAGTTTCTGTCTAAAAAGTCGAGTAAACTAGAGAGTGAGGATGACAAAGATCGTCTATGACAAAGATTCTTACATTGACATTTTAAACATCACCTGTTTTGTCTCTAAATAGGTGACATTTTGTTTGAATACTGCCGTCAACGATATTTTATATCTATCTATCTATCTATCTATCTATCTATCTATCTATCTATCTATCTATCCCCGCGACCCTCGTGATGATTAAGCTGTATGGAAGATGAGACGAAATATTTTTTTTTTTTTGCCCGAAAGTAAAATTGAAATAGTTTAGAAACGTTGGAGGTGTGAGTGTGTGATCGACATTGACAAGAAATAAACGTCAAACTAAATAATTGTAGTTCCTCTTAGTAACCACCAGAGGGCAGAGATAGAGGTGGTTAGTTGTAGTTCCTCTTAGTCACCACCAGAGGGCAGAGATAGAGGTGGTTAGTTGTAGTTCCTCTTAGTGACCACCAGAGGGCAGAGGTAGAGGTGGTTAGTTGTAGTTCCTCTTAGTGACCACCAGAGGGCAGAAGTAGATGTGGTTAGTTGTAGTTCCTCTTAGTGACCACCAGAGGGCAGAGGTAGAGGTGGTTAGTTGTAGTTCCTCTTAGTCACCACCAGAGGGCAGAGGTAGAGGTGGTTAGTTGTAGTTCCTCTTAGTGACCACCAGAGGGCAGAGGTAGAGGTGGTTAGTTGTAGTTCCTCTTAGTGACCACCAGAAGGCAGAGGTAGAGGTGGTTAGTTGTAGTTTCTCTTAGTCACCACCAGAGGGCAGAGGTAGAGGTGGTTAGTTGTAGTTCCTCTTAGTGACCACCAGAGGGCAGAGGTAGAGGTGGTTAGTTGTAGTTCCTCTTAGTGACCACCAGAGGGCAGAGGTAGAGGTGGTTAGTTGTAGTTCCTCTTAGTGACCACCAGAGGGCAGAGGTAGAGGTGGTTAGTTGTAGTTCCTCTTAGTCACCACCAGAGAGCAGAGATAGTCGTGGTTCCTGTGTGTTGATCGTTTAAAAACACTATTCTGGCCTCGGGCCGCTACCACAACTGGGCAGATGAACAACAGGTCCCAAGAAAAACTCTGACTCAGAGGATCCATGTAGAGTCTTTACTAGAGATTCAATACAAAAAAGGACAAACAAAATATTAATAAGACAAATTAGTTTTATATTCGTAAAATACTGCTGTACAAAGATCCGTTAGCTTCCGGCTAACGTCACAGAAAACGCTAACATAATCCAGATATTACATATAATAATCAAAATAACACACGGTATCATCAGTACTATGAACAATGCTCTTAAATTAGTTCTTAAAAAATAACAAAACGAACCTAAGCCACCTGAGAAGGCTGCTGTACCAGTTCTCGTAGTTGACGCGTCGTCTTCCGGATCCAATGAATGAATTAACACCTGAGCGTCGTATGCAGTCACCAACATTTATTTCCAATCTTGCGCTCTTAACCAATAAGCGACCTCAGCCGAATTTTACACAAACTACTATTTACTTCATAACTTGAATGTAAACTCAAAACAAAGGCTCACATGATTGCCACAACGCAATAACCACACAACAATGCCGGTCAAAAACTGTTTGCTTCCCCCAGTCAGCAGCACCTGCAGAGTAATTACCTGTTGTATTTAACACCATCCGGCCAAAGTGCAGAGCGCCACCTGCTGTGGATTTCAGGTAGTACCCACTGAACACAAATGCCTACATATATGACAGATGACTCTAACAATCAGTACGATGAACAATGCACTTATATCTACTCACAAACATATGTTTCCAAGCCGAACACTGACACAATAATGACGCATTATGCTCTGTGTTGTATCGGCAACACAATCACTTTGTCTAAAAAGTGAGTCAACTAGATTGTACATTGTTTCCGTCTTCCTCCACTGTGTGTCAGAGACAGTTTTAGTTCATTTGCAGATAATGAATAAAACTTATTTTTTATAATATTTAATTGGTATATAATATTAAATAATAAATATTTGTTTCCCCTGAAAGTAGAATTAAAGTAATTTCACACCACCAGAGGGCAGAGGTAGAGGTGGGTAGTTGTAGTTTCTCTTAGTGACCACCAGAGGGCAGAGATAGAGGTGGTTAGTTGTAGTTCCTCTTAGTGACCACCAGAGGGCAGAGGTAGAGTAAACCAGAGAGTAAAGGTGTCAAAGATCGTCTATAGCTCAGTTATACAGGATTAGTTTTACATGAGGACGTCCTCTGGTTCAAATATTACCTCCTACGTTTGAATTTCATGTGGTTCATTCACACAAACTCATAGTTTTACTCAAATTTACGTTGTGTTGCTATGTCTCTGCTATTTTCCGTCTCACTCCACTGTATCTCAGATACACTTTTAGTTACCCTTCAAATTATAATGATTGATAAATATATTTTTTCTAATATTTATCCACCGACCTGGTGGTTTTTAAATCAGCTCCACCTACAGATGAATACATTGATGGTTGATTTAATGGTTTCATCCCTGGTCTAAACATCTGTCCAAACATTGAGACATGGACGATTCTTACGGGATTATGATCACAGACGATCTCTATGATTGTTGTTAATTACCGGAAGTCCAAGGAAAAAAAGTAGTCCCGTGCAAATAGGACTAAAGATGTTTTAGTTTTAATTGGTAGAAAATATTAAATAATAAATATTTTCAGAAAGCGGGAATTAAAACAGTTTAGAAACGTTGGATGTGTCCGAGTGTGTGATCGACATTGACAAGAAACAAACGTCAAACTAAATAGTTGTAGTTCCTATTAGTGACCACCAGAGGGCAGAGGTAGAGGTGGTTAGTTGTAGTTCCTCTTAGTGACCACCAGAGGGCAGTGATAGAGGTGGTTAGTTGTAGTTCCTCTTAGTCACCACCAGAGGGCAGAGGTAGAGGTGGTTAGTTGTAGTTCCTCTTAGTCACCACCAGAGGGCAGAGGTAGAGGTGGTTAGTTGTAGTTCCTCTTAGTCACCACCAGAGGGCAGAGGTAGAGGTGGTTAGTTGTAGTTCCTCTTAGTCACCACCAGAGGGCAGTGATAGTCGTGGTTCCTGTGTGTTGATCGTTTAAAAACACTATTCTGGCCTCGGGCCGCTACCACAACTGGGCAGATGAACAACAGGTCCCAAGAAAAACTCTGACTCAGAGGATCCACGTAGAGTCTTTACTAGAGATTCAATAGAAAAAGGACAAACAAAATATACAAATTAGTTTTATATTCGTAAAATACTGCTGTACAAAGAACCGTTAGCTTCCGGCTAACGTCACAGAAAACGCTAACATAATCCACATATTACATATAATAATCAACATAACACACGGTATCATCAGTACTAAGAACAATGCACTTAAATCTACTCACAAACATATGTTTCCAAGCCGAACACTGACACAATAATGACGCATTATGCACTGTGTTGTATAGGCAACACAATCACTTTGTCTAAAAAGTGAGTCAACTAGATTGTACATTGTTTCCGTCTCCCTCCACTGTGTGTCACAGACAGTTTTAGTTCATTTGCAGATGATGAATAAAATATGTTTTTTTTTTTATGATATTTATTCCTCGGAAGAGGGCAGTGATAGAGGTGGTTAGTTGTAGTTCCTCTTAGTGACCACCAGAGGGCAGAAGTAGAGGTGGTTAGTTGTAGTTCCTCTTAGTCACCACCAGAGGGCAGAGGTAGAGGTGGTTAGTTGTAGTTCCTCTTAGTCACCACCAGAGGGCAGAGGTAGAGGTGGTTAGTTGTAGTTCCTCTTAGTCACCACCAGAGGGCAGAGATAGAGTAAACCAGAGAGTAAAGGTGTCAAAGATCGTCTATAGCTCAGTTATACAGGATTAGTTTTACATGAGGACGTCCTCTGGTTCAAATATTACCTCCTACGTTTGAATTTCATGTGGTTCATTCACACAAACTCAAACTTTTACTCAAATTTACGTTGTGTTGCTACGTCTCTGCTATTTTCCGTCTCACTCCACTGTATCTCAGAGACACTTTTAGTTACTCTTCAAATTATAATGACTGACAAAAAATATATTTTTCTAATATTTATCCGACGACCTGGTGGTTTTTAAATCAGCTCCACCTACAGATGAACACATTGATGGTTGATTTAATGGTTTCATCCCTGGTCTAAACATCTGTCCAAACATTGATTTATATCACATCCTTCATAATTCTAAAGTGACAAGAGGCAGAAAAAAACGCAAATCAAACAAAGGCGCCAAAAAATAAAAACTCACCCCTAAATCACAGAGATGTTGATTCACACTGGATTAGTTTTATCAGAGGACCTCTGAGGTACGAGAATTATGGAGGTAGTTTGTGGTGTCATTTTCACTTTACAAATCATCATTTTCACGGGATGATGATCACAGACGATCTCTGTGATTATTAGAAATCACCGGAAGTCCCAAGAAAAAAGTAGTCCCGTGCAAATAGGACTAAAGATGGTTTAGTTTTGATTGGTAAAAAATATTAAATAATAAATATTTTCAGAAATCGGAAATTAAAGTAGTTTAGAAGCGTTGGATGTGTCTGAATGTGTGATCGACATTGACAAGAAACAAACGTCAAACTAAATAATTGTAGTTCCTCTTAGTGACCACCAGAGGGCAGTGATAGAGGTGGTTAGTTGTAGTTCCTCTTAGTGACCACCAGAGGGCAGAAGTAGAGGTGGTTAGTTGTAGTTCCTCTTAGTCACCACCAGAGGGCAGAGATAGAGTAAACCAGAGAGTAAAGGTGTCAAAGATCGTCTATAGCTCAGTTATACAGGATTAGTTTTACATGAGGACGTCCTCTGGTTCAAATATTACCTCCTACGTTTGAATTTCATGTGGTTCATTCACACAAACTCAAACTTTTACTCAAATTTACGTTGTGTTGCTATGTCTCTGCTATTTTCCGTCTCACTCCACTGTATCTCAGAGACACTTTTAGTTACTCTTCAAATTATAATGACTGATAAAAAATATATTTTTTCTAATATTTATCCACCGACCTGGTGGTTTTTAAATCAGCTCCACCTACATATGAACACATTGATGGTTGATTTAATGGTTTCATCCCTGGTCTAAACATCTGTCCAAACATTGATTTATATCACATCCTTCATAATTCTAAAGTGACAAGAGGCAGAAAAAAACGCAAATCAAACAAAGGCGCCAAAAAATAAAAACTCACCCCTAAATCACAGAGATGTTGATTCACACTGGATTAGTTTTATCAGAGGACCTCTGAGGTACGAGGATTATGGAGGTAGTTTGTGGTGTCATTTTCACTTTACAAATCACAGACATGGACGATTTTCACGGGATGATGATCACAGACGATCTCTGTGATTATTAGAAATTACCGGAAGTCCCAGGAAAAAAGTAGTTCCGTGCAAATAGGACTAAAGGTGTTTTAGTTTTAATTGGTAGAAAATATTAAATAGTAAATATTTTCAGAAAGCGGGAATAAAAGTAGTTTAGAAACGTTGGATGTGTCTGAATGTGTGATCGACATTGACAAGAAACAAACGTCAAACTAAATAGTTGTAGTTCCTATTAGTGACCACCAGAGGGCAGAGGTAGAGGTGGTTAGTTGTAGTTCCTCTTAGTGACCACCAGAGGGCAGAGATAGAGGTGGTTAGTTGTAGTTCCTCTTAGTGACCACCAGAGGGCAGTGATAGACGTGGTTCCTGTGTGTTGATCGTTTAAAAACACTATTCTGACCTCGGGCCGCTACCACAACTGGGCAGATGAACAACAGGTCCCAAGAAAAACTCTGACTCAGAGGATCCATGTTTCCATCTGTGATTATTAGAAATTACCGGAGGGTCCCAGTTTAAACCAGTCCCGTGTGAATAGGACTATAGATGTTTTAGTTTGAATTGGTAGAAAATATTAAATAATACATATTTTTTCAGAAAGTAGAACAAAGTAATTTCAAACCACCAGAGGGCAGTAATTGTCATGGCTCATGTGTTTCTATCATTTAAAATCAATTTCTATCAAAAAAAAAAGTCGAGTAAACTGTGAGTAAGGATGACAAAGATCTCTTTTAATTCTCATCACGGAGGAACATATGAACACAGAACATTCACAGAACGTTCAACGGATCAGATCCATATAACAATGTTCCAAACATAATAAAGAATAGAATTGTTAGAACAAAATCAAAATGTGAAATTAAAAGTCAAACCAATATGTATTAATAGTCATAAACACATCAACATAGGAGACTGATTGTATCCCACAATGCACCTGTTCAACCTCACGGTGCTTCACTGTCAAAGATCGTCTATTAAAAAGATGCTTCAACACCAACATGCTGAACATCCATTTCTCTCAGAAACAAGTGAAAATGTTTTTGTTTTAATTCTAGGAAAACATAAAATATAAGAAGGCACTGATTTTAATCATTTAAAATCACTTCCTGGGTTTTTGTTGCAGTCCAACCCTCAGCGTATGTTCACATAGAGTCCATAATTACATTTATAACTCTTTTCTCCTGGTATGAGAGTCTGAACGTGTCCTGACTGCTGTTAATTAACATTCTCCCTCTTTATTGATTATTCACTGAGTTCATTCTGCAGCTGAACAGTCACTTAGTTAGAAGACTCATTATTTCTACATGTGAGGTATTGAAATGAGGAAAATGTAACGTTGTCATTTAAAGAGGAGAAAGAATCAGAGAAGATGAACGTTAATGAAACACAAACGTTCACATTTGATCATCTCTCTTAAAGTGATCAGAGCAGCAGGTTTCCTCTGATTGTCCAGTTTAACGTCATTATAGAGTCACTGCTCTGTCTGGACTGAACCCACAGTAAACAGAGTTAACACTAAACTAATAAATAAATGAGACTGAATGACGACACTGACACAGTGGAAACAGCCTTAAACCAGGTCACATAGAAAACATCATCACATGGTACCAGTTAGAAATATGAGCTCCTCCATCAAAGAATAAAACACGGCTGCTCTTTGTTGCCTGGATTCATCATGTACAAACCATGAAGCCCTAACGGAGCAACCAGAGTCTGAACTAGTTAACTACTAACTAACCAACATTTAAACCAAACACCAACACATGACAACAAGACAGCAATGATTCACTGACTGGTGGACATGTTACTGACTGCTTGACATGTTTCTGACTGGTTGACATGTTACTGACTGGTTGACATGTTTCTGACTGGTTGACATGTTACTGACTGGTGGTCATGTCACTGACTGGTGGACATGTTACTGACTGGTGGTCATGTTACTGACTGGTGGACATGTTACTGACTGGTGGTCATGTTACTGACTGGTTACAGCTGCTTCACCATATTTCAAAGTGCCGGTCTTTCCTGAAGGGGGTCGTGTCCTTGATGTTGTTGCTGAAGAGTCTAGAAACAGTGAAGCAGAGAGCAGACGTCACTCAGGACAGAACAACACAACAACTTATAATACATCTACTGTCAGATTATTGTCTGAGAGCCTCTGAGCAGCAGGTTGTGAAGTGATGGAGCACTGATGGAGGTCAGCTCACCGCACAGTGTGGATGGAGGGCAGCTGCAGTAACAGGTCAGTGGAAGCATCAGTGATCTGGTTGTGACTCAGACTGGAACACAAACACAACAACAAGTGTCAAAGCTGTGACAGTAACACACCATGTGACACTGCTGGATGCTGAGAGGGGAAGGAGGGAGGGGGTCAGACACTCACTCCAGGACCTGGACTTTGTGCAGCTGTGAGCTGAGTGGGAGCAGCAGCTGGTCAGTGAGCTGACAGTGACTGAGGTCCAGCTCTGTCAGACCTTCACTGAACTCCAGCATCTGGACCAAAGCCCCACAGGTCCTCTGGTCCAGTCTACGGTGACTCAGATCCAGCTCTCCACCCAGGGCTCCACACAGGGACACGGCCCGTCTCACCGTGTCCTCCTCACTGTGGACAGGGACCAGGGACACCAGCTGGAGGAGGACGGTTTGACTGACTCTGAGCAGGAGAAACAGAGCAGACTGTTAGGAAGCATCAACATGAAGGAACGAGCTGGTCTCTGGTTCAGGACCCTGGTCTTCACCTCAGGTGGACCCTGTTGAGGACAGGAAACAGCAGCTCCAGTCCACTGTCCTCCACCTCACAGTGTCTCAGGTCCAGCTGTGTGTCCATGCTGCTGTGTCTCAGGACGGTGGAGACGACCCTGCAATCGTCCCCAGTCAGACTCAGAGACTCAGTCTGACCGTCCTCTGGTGTCTCCACACAGGAGGAGCAGGACAGGTCCAAGCTGTGCTGCAGAGTCCTCAGGAGACCTGACGACGCCCCCTGCTGGTCGTCAGAAGCAGCACAGCAGTGGACGAACCTCAGCAGCTGATTCCTGTCGACACTGAAGTAGAAATAAACCAAGTTACACAACAATACACAGACAGTTACACAACTATTTAACTGAGCTTTATTCATTAATTACCAACAACAACAACCCTCTCCACACATGATACTGATTAAATAAAGACACAACCATCAGTGAGTCATAGGACAGTTGATTCATGTCCAGTGTGATGGACACTAGTGACACTAGTGACAGTGATGATGTCTGACCTGAGCTGAGAGACTCTGTCCAGTGCAGAGAGGATGGACTGTAGTCCCTCTGTTGGTATCGACATCCACAGCAGCTTCAGCTTCACTCTGTCACTGTGTTTGAGGACGAAGAGCAGAGCAGCACAGTCCACTGAGTCCAGCTCTCTACAGCTCAGACTGATCACATGATCCAAAGACCTCAGTAAACCTGGTACAGAGAGACCGGCCTGAGCTCTGAACAGTTCTCTGATGGAGGTCATCACAAAGCTGGGACTGGGCCTGGAAGGAAACGGTTTGTTAAGCAGATGAAGATGTGATGAACAGCATCATGTCCTATAAAGACTACAGAGGACCAAGTGTCTCTGGTCAAATGTCCAGAACCCTGAATGAGCACCTTCTCAGCACCATCCTGTCCAGGAAGGGAAGCAGACGAGTAGTGTTCTCCTGCAGGAACCGGTTCTTCCTCAGGTTCACGGTGATGATCTGATCTGACGACTGTAGCAGGTAGTGAAGAAGCTCCCAGTCCACACGACAGCAGCTCAGGTCTCCTCCAACTTTACTCAGCAAGGACAACGTCAAGTGTTGGTCCTGGACTTCAAGGACGAGGGTCAGAAGCTGCTGGAGAATCTCTTCACTCAGTCTGAAAAGTTCACAAGATCAAATCAATCCATCTACATTCAAACATGATCCAGCTCTAGATGAGTTCACTGGACTGAGGGAAGATACTTACTTGAGTGTTAGAGGACCATCATGAAGCAGCAGAGACATGAGACACTGAGCAGAGATGCAGGACTCAGTCAGGTCTAAGAGTCTGACTGTCCAGTATCTGAGCAGAGAAGATAAACTACTGACAAACTCCAACATTAATCTGTCTGATGGCTGGACTGTCTGAGGAACAAGATGAAGCTCTTCAACTACTAATGGACAGACCAGTCTGCCTCTTCTGATCCACTGAAACAGCACCAAGGCCACGTTGTTGGAAAGTCTGGAGTGAATGAGAGTCAGAGGACATGATGAAGGATGTTCACTAAAACAACTGTAACTGAGGCTGAATGTGGACACGAGAGAGAAGCTGCTAGAAGAAGAAGAGACAGATCTGATGAGTACCTCAGGCTGTGGAGACATGTTGTCCTTCTGAAGAGGTTGGAGGCTCCTCTGACTGACATCTTTAAGGCTGTGAGGGTGAGATCCACTTTAGATCCACACAGATGGAGAACTCTCCCCACAGAACAACAGGTTTTCCTGTGTAACTTTCCTGTTAAGATCAGGTTGAAGCCAAGAAGCTGCAGCAGAGACGACAACTGATGGACGTCCTCTCTGGACCTCACAGAGATGGAAGAACACACAGACTGGAAGAACTCTGGAGGACAACTGAAACACAGAGAGAAGACAAACTGTTAAAAACACTAAACTCCTGTTGGACTAACATGTAGAAGAAGTGATTTACCTGAGCTGTGAGATATAAGGCAGACACTGCAGGAAACTCCTCACTTCACTCTCTCCATGTGAGCAGCCTCTCAGCTTCACTGGTTTCTTCTCTGGTTGGAGTTTCATCACTTCCAGGAGGATGGAGGTCTTTCTCTCTGAGAGGTTTATGGACCAGACTGTAGGAGACTGGAAAACTGACTGGAATGATGGAAGGAGTCTCAGACCTGTTTTAGTCTCATAGTCCTTCACATGGGAGCACAGATCCAGCAGGAAGTTACTACGATATTTATTAATAAAATCACTGTCGTAAACATCATCATCCATATAATCTTCATCTAAAGGGAATGTTTGATATGTGCAGACTGATGATAACAGCTCCACTATCTTCTCTCCTGTCTGATTTTCTCTCTCTGCTGCTGCACAGAACAGATTCAACAAGAACCTGGTTTGTTGATGAAGATCTGACCTCCAAGGATCAAACCTGAAACTATAAGAAGGAAACATTTAGAGATGATTTGATGTCAGCTGCATAAATACAACCACACACTACTGATGGACTCCATCTAGTACATGTCTGTCCTGGAGAGAATGAAATGACATTTTAAACACATGTTTCATCAGAGCAGCTCAACATTGTTTTTAGACTGTTACTGACTCACAACACAAACACTAATCCTGAGTGTGATTGAATGGTCTCTGTCATTTGATTTGTTGGATGAATGGAGAGAGTAAAACACTAGATAGAAACTATCTACAAATATACAGACTGTGTTTTTATTAAGATGAAGTGGAGTTGCATCTAAATTCCTCCAAATTCTCTCCAAGTCATTTCTCCAAACTGTTGAGAAGAACCAACAGGAGACGTCTGATGTGTCGAGTGACTTTGTGTCACTACACTGTGTGAGAGTGGAGTTATTCATTGTGTTGTAGTTTGTCTCTTCACTGATGTAGATGGTGGTTGTGTAGTCGTCTCATCCTGATAAGTGTTATTGTTCATGTTGTTTCTCTTATGAGTTGTTGATGTTGGCTGAGCTTCATGCTGTATTTATGTGATGATTCATTAATGTAACATCATGGAATGATCATGAACTGATGACAGATGTCACATATTAGCCAGAGATTCAATGAGGTAATAGAGTAAATGTCTGGTGTGACACCTCCAGCCACTGAGTGGGCTGGTTCACCCATTTCTCTGTCGGTCGGCTGGATGGACGTACAGACCTTATTTTTCAGGTTTTTCTACGTAACGTCACCATTCATCTCTTGGTAACGACTTTATGTGTCTACCTGAATAACGTTAGACGTTTCTCCTGCTTTCTGGCCGACACAAAATAAACACTGACTACAGGGGGATTGTTTTTACCACCAGGCTTAATTTGCGGCTTAATTTTCTACTGTCTTCTATACGAGAGGTAATTAGTCACACAGACCTGCCCAGACACACAAGTAACAGGTGTGATAGCGTCAGACTGTGTTAACTTCTCACCAACCAAAGTTACTAGCGTCACCAGCCGCTAGTTAGCAGTTTGCTAGTGGATGTGCTACCAGTGCGTCTAGTGGACACGCCTCCACAGATAAAACCCCGTTGACTGGGTCCACATGTATAAAGAAGATCTCAGGTGTTATGATATGATAAGCATTTGACATGTGAGTGTTACTGCCCTGAGTTTGGGTTATAAGACGTATTGTAGCTTGACAGGTTATTTGATTGCTGATTAAGTGATGATTTGAGGTATTAAGCTGGAGGTTGATACAAACCCACAGGTTAAAGGGTGAATATGTAAGTTTAGGTTTAGTCAGCTGTGCAGAAAGAGTTGTGGTTGGTTTATATGCACTAAATGTTAGTGTCTACAATTTTATTGACTTTAAAAAGTGTTTAAGATCTAATTTTCATGAGTGAATTATTGTATTTTCTTCAGGTTTCGTTAATTTCCCTTGTAATAATAAATTGTATATAATATAGTTGACTTTTCCTTTGTCGTTACATCACACCTGTTAGTAGCAGGAAACAGCCAAAGTGAGGTAAACGCTACATTTCTGTTTGTAACACACTCTCAGTTTGCAAAGATTAATACATTATCTAATACTGATGTTAACATTAGAATAGAGTTTCAGTTTGTTTATGCTAAAGAACTCGAGGCACTGTACATGTAAACTGTTCACAGATACTGTAAGGAAGTGACTCCTTAAGTATCTGTGAACAGTTAAACAGTGGTACACACTGATCTCATTTAAAAGAAATACATGAAATGTGAGAACAAGTGATTCAAAATATGTGAAGGCAGCGGATCATGATCATCTAGAGAATAAAATAGATATAGTAGAGTTGATGATGTAAAGAAGAAGTGATTTACCTGAGCTGTGAGATATAAGGCAGACACTGCAGGAAACTCCTCACTTCACTCTCTCCATGTGAGCAGCCTCTCAGCTTCACTGGTTTCTTCTCTGATTGGAGTTTCATCACTTCCAGGAGGATGGAGGTCTTTTTCTCTGAGAGGTCTATGAACCAGACTGTAGGAGCTAACTGGAAAACTGACTGTAATGATGGAAGGAGTCTCAGACCTGTTTTAGTCTCATAGTCCTTCACATGGGAGAACAGATCCAGCAGGAAGTTACTCTGATATTTCTTATTGTCATCACTCATGTATCCGTCCTCTAAAGGGAATGTTTGATATGTGCAGACTGATAACAGCTCCACTATCTTCTCTCCTGTCTGATTTTCTCTCTCTGCTGCTGCACAGAACAGATTCATCAAGAACCTGGTTTGTTGATGAAGATCTGAACTCTGAGGAACAAACCTGGAACAATAAGAAGGAAACATTTAGAGATGATTTGATGTCAGCTGCATATATACAACCACACACTACTGATGGACTCCATCTAGTACATGTCTGTCCTGGAGAGAATGAAATGACATTTTAAACACATGTTTCATCAGAGCAGCTCAACATTGTTTTTAGACTGTTACTGACTCACAACACAAACACTAATCCTGAGTGTGAAATGACTGTAAACTGATTGAATGGTCTCTGTCATTTGATTTGTTGGATGAATGGAGAGAGTAAAACACTAGATAGAAACTATCTACAAATATACAGACTGTGTTTTTATTAAGATGAAGTGGAGTTGCATCTAAATTCCTCCAAATTCTCTCCAAGTCATTTCTCCAAACTGTTGAGAAGAACCAACAGGAGACGTCTGATGTGTCGAGTGACTTTGTGCCACTACACTGTGTGAGAGTGGAGTTATTCATTGTGTTGTGGTTTGTCTCTTCACTGATGTAGATGGTGGTTGTGTAGTCGTCTCATCCAGATCAGTGTTATTGTTCATATTGTTTCTCTTATGAGTTGTTGATGTTGGCTGAGCTTCATGCTGTATTTATGTCATGATTCATTAATGTAACATCATGGAATGATCATGAACTGATGACAGATGTCACATATTAGCCAGAGATTCAATGAGGTAATAGAGTAAATGTCTGGTGTGACACCTCCAGCCACTGAGTGGGCTGGTTCACCCATTTCTCTGTCAGTCGGCTGGATGGACGTACAGACCTTATTTTTCAGGTTTTTCTACGTAACGTCACCATTCATCTCTTGGTAACGACTTTATGTGTCTACCTGAATAACGTTAGACGTTTCTCCTGCTTTCTGGCCGACACAAAATAAACACTGACTACAGGGGGATTGTATTTACCACCAGTGGTTTGTTTTGACCCAAATGGGGGCGTGGCTTAATTTTCTACTGTCTTCTATACGAGAGGTAATTAGTGACACAGACCTGCCCAGACACACAAGTAACAGGTGTGACAGCGTCAGACTGTGTTAACTTCTCACCAACCAAAGTTACTAGCGTCACCAGCCGCTAGTTAGCAGTTTGCTAGTGGATGTGCTACCAGTGCGTCTAGTGGACACGCCTCCACAGATAAAACCCCGTTGACTGGGTCCACATGTATAAAGAAGATCTCAGGTGTTATGATATGATAAGCATTTGACATGTGAGTGTTACTGCCCTGAGTTTGGGTTATAAGACGTATTGTAGCTTGACAGGTTATTTGATTGCTGATTAAGTGATGATTTGAGGTATGAAGCTGGAGGTTGATACAAACCCACAGGTTAAAGGGTGAATATGTAAGTTTAGGTTTAGTCAGCTGTGCAGAAAGAGTTGTGGTTGGTTTATATGCACTAAATGTTAGTGTGTACAATTTTATTGACTTTAAAAAAGTGTTTAAGATCTAATTTTCATGAGTGAATTATTGTATTTTCTTCAGGTTTCGTTAATTTCCCTTGTAATAATAAATTGTATATAATATAGTTGACTTTTCCTTTGTCGTTACATCACACCTGTTAGTAGCAGGAAACAGCCAAAGTGAGGTAAACGCTACATTTCTGTTTGTAACACACTCTCAGTTAGCAAAGATTAATACATTATCTAATACTGATGTTAACATTAGAATAGAGTTTCAGTTTGTTTATGCTAAAGAACTCGAGGCACTGTACAACTGTTCACAGATACTTAAGGAAGTGCTCCTTAAGTATCTGTGAACAGTTAAACAGTGGTACACACTGATCTCATTTAAAAGAAATACATGAAATGTGAGAACAAGTGATTCAAAATATGTGAAGGCAGCGGATCATGATCATCTAGAGAATAACATAGATATAGTAGAGTTGATGATGTAAAGAAGAAGTGATTTACCTGAGCTGTGAGATATAAGGCAGACACTGCAGGAAACTCCTCACTTCACTCTCTTCATGTGAGCAGCCTCTCAGCTCCACTGGTTTCTTCTCTGGTTGGAGTTTCATCACTTCCAGGAGGATGGAGGTCTTTCTCTTTGAGAGGTCTATGAACCAGACTGTAGGAGCAAACTGGAAAACTGACTGTAATGATGGAAGGAGTCTCAGACCTGTTTCAGTCTCATAGTCCTTCACATGGGAGAACAGATCCAGCAGGAAGTCACTACAATCTTCATCACTCATGTCATCGTCATTTAAAGGGAAAGTTTCATCTGTGCAGACTGATGATAACAGCTCCACTATCTTCTCTCCTGTCTGATTTTCTCTCTCTGCTGCTGCACAGAACAGATTCCCAAAGAAAGTAATTTGTTGTTGATGATCTGAACTCCAGGTATCAAACCTGGAACAATAAGAAGGAAACATGTAGAGATGATTTGATGTCAGTGTTATGACTTGGCTTGAGAGCTGTAACATGAAGTGTAAACAGATGACAGAGGTACATAAATAAATTAATTTCATTACAAAGAAAACAAAAAGACAACAGGTGAGACATGGTCAACTTCTGCAGCTGAAGAGTCTGAACCTTCGACCTCTTCAACAAATCAGCTTCATTTATATAGAACCTTTCATACAAATGAATTTCAAACCAAGGAGCTTCACACATAGAACAAACATAAAACAAGCCTGCACCACACAGCAGGGACAACACAGCAGGGACCACCCCGGCACAGGCATACAGAGGAGAACCACAACCATAGGCAGTGATCAGCCCCCCCATCCCGTCCCCACAGCATCATCACAGCTCCCAGAGAGGACGGTCCTCAGTGAGGAAACACTAGAGCTGGAGGAAAAGTTTAAACAACAACAATAACAACAATAATATGACATAAATAGATATAATAGAATTAAAAATAAAGTAAATAAAAACATATAAATGAATATACGCTGCATAGAGCAATAAAAACAATAAAAAACATAAATGTCAGGTGAGAAGGAGGTGCTGAGGTGAGGACCCAGATCCAGGACTGATTGAAGAGGCAGGGAGTTCAACAAAAAGTATTTAATCATTAACAAAAGGCGCTGGGCAAGGCAGGAAATACAAAATACAAAAATCAAAAAGAAATCATCCACATGGCATGGAATCTAGGATCGTAGCATGGAAAACAAGGAACATGGCGACATGGAAGAGACATTAAGGACGTGACCAGGAACAAAGTGAAGGCAGGGCTATAAATACACATGAGGGCTGAGGGACGACAAGACACAGGTGAGACGCATGACGACAATCAACCCACGTAAAATTAATGAATAACCAAGGCACAAGGAGGCACAAGACAGGAAACCCAGAACTTCACAAAATAAAACAGGAAACAGAACACATGACACAGACATGACAAAGCACAAGGAGACACGACAGACAGGAAACTAAGAAACTTGACAAAATAAAACAGGAAACAGCAAAATATGAGCCCAAAATAAAAGACAGACACAGAACCTTGACAATAAATAAATGGAGAGTTAGTCCAGCGTACTTCATTCAAGTTAAAATAGACATTTAAGACTGATTAAAAGCTAAGCTAAAAAGGTGGGTCTTAATAAAGTATCAACACTCTGTGCAGCCCTGGGTCCTCCCTCCCTCCACAGACGTGGGCCATAGAACTGACAGGATGCCTCACCATACTTCTTTGTGGTGACTCTAGGAAGCACTAAAAGGCCGCTACCAGAGGAGCTCAGGGCTGCAGGGGTCGATACGGTAAAAGCTGATCTGATAAATATGAGGGACCAAGACCATTAAGACATTTAGAAACCAATAAAAGAACCTTCAAATGGATCCTAGAACACACAGGGACCAGATGCAGCATCTTAAAACGGGGGTAATATGCTCTCTGTGTTTCTGGTCTTCATCAGCACACGTGCTGCTGAGTTTTGAAGGAATTGTGAAGGATTCATGTCTTTTATGTGAAGAGTTGATGGTGTAAAGAAGAAGTGATTTACCTGAGCTGTGAGATATAAGGCAGACACTGCAGGAAACTCCTCACTTCACTCTCTTCATGTGAGCAGACTATCAGCTCCACTGGTTTCTTCTCTGATTGGAGTTTCATCACTTCCAGGAGGATGGAGGTCTTTCTCTCTGAGAGGTCTATGAACCAGACTGTAGGAGACTGGAAAACTGACTGTAATGATGGAAGGAGTCTCAGACCTGTTTCAGTCTCATAGTCCTTCACATGGGAGAACAGATCCAGCAGGAAGTTATCATTCATGTATATCTCATCTAAAGGGAATGTTTTATCTGTGCAGACTGATGATAACAGCTCCACTATCTTCTCTCCTGTCTGATTTTCTCTCTCTGCTGCTGCACACAACAGATTCATCAAGAACCTGGTTTGTTGATGAAGATCTGAACTCTGAGGATCAAACCTGGAACAATAAGAAGGAAACATTTAGAGATGATTTGATGTCAGCTGCATAAATACAACCACACACTACTGATGGACTCCATCTAGTACATGTCTGTCCTGGAGAGAATGAAATGATGTTTTAAACACATGTTTCATCAGAGCAGCTCAACATTGTTTTTAGACTGTTACTGACTCACAACACAAACACTAATCCTGAGTGTGAAATGACTGTAAACTGATTGAATGGTCTCTGTCATTTGATTTGTTGGATGAATGGAGAGAGTAAAACACTAGATAGAAACTATCTACAAATATCCAGAGAGGATCAACTAACTCTACAGTCCATATCATGGACACTAGTAGCTTCACCTTCATCCTCATATATGACACACACATGAAATCACAGTTATGATCCACTACATCTGCAGGTGGAGACTCAAAGTGATGATGACTCCTTGGTCGGGCTGGTTCTACCTAATCTGGTGCCTGAGGTGGTTACAGACAGGTTGTCATCATACAGTCAATGGTTGTTATTTACCAGATGTGTGAAGGTGTTTCTTTTGTTCTAGCTCAGGGTTACCAGGCTCGGTTGACAGTAGGGCAAATGACCATATATGGTCACTTCCTCCAGTGCAGTCAAGAAGTGGTTTCCACCCAAACACTCAGCAAAGATCACTGTTCATCATGGAACATGTCATTACAGCAGATGTAGCTGATATATATCTTTCACTCCAAGCTACAAACCTTGAGAGGCCTGTTTAACACGCTGAATAATGACAACCATAACAAGAATAGCTACTTAATTAGAAGGATAAATAAATCATGACAGGACTCAAATTGTCTGTGTGCTCCTCCACCAGTGTTCTGTTGGTTCTCATCCTCATCTGTATGTTTGATTTAGTGTTTCACTC
Organism: Mugil cephalus; assembly: GCF_022458985.1. NCBI lineage: Eukaryota > Metazoa > Chordata > Actinopteri > Mugiliformes > Mugilidae > Mugil > Mugil cephalus. The sequence continues at coordinate 15,434,477 of NC_061792.1, read as the reverse complement.
CAGTTTCATCACATCTTCATGGTTGGTAGACTTGAAAATGAACTGTACCACAGTCGTCACTATTATTAACAACTGTGTCTATGACACTGTTGTTGTTGCTGCTTAGTTCTCCTCCTACTGTACTTGGTACATTTGATATTCAGTAGTAGTAGTAAGCTGCAGCAGTTGTTGTTTTAATTGTACAGTAATAAGTTTATCTCCTCTATATCTGTCTAGATGCACTCAGGAAGTATTTACAGACGCCCTAACAGCTGCTGGAGAGGGACCTTCTGATACAACATCAACACTAACACCACTCTGTGAAGCATGAACGTTTAGCCAGTTGATGGTGGTCTCTGACACGCTGCTATGTTGTTGTTGTTGTTAGCTTATTATTATTATTATTATTGATGTTGAATGGACTGAATGGAACAACTTTGTTAGTGATTACAGTAAATGTTGCTATTTATCAAATAAAATGTTTATTTGTACAGTGTCTACTTTATATCCTTTATATCATTTATTAAGTGAAGAAACATGACACAACAAACCTAATGCGGTGGTGTGACAGTATGGGTTTACTCTAGGTCTGAATACAGATACAAGTCAGAAGTCATGCAGCAGCAGCATGAACCACACTGAAAGTCAGGTTGAAGCGATGAGTTGTGTAACTGCATGTTACAGCTGAAGTCATATTACTGAACAATACTACTAGTATTCATAGTTTATACTTCAGATGTGTTTATTACCTGATGTCCTGTAATTTATAAATCACTGAAGGATTTATATCTATATTTGCATGTGAGTTTGAGTCACTTTCAGGTGAATGAACAAGCACAGCACCCTGTCACCCTTAACTGTTTATCTGCAATAATCCATTATACTATCTATCTATCTATCTATCTATCTATCTATCTATCTATCTATCTATCTATCTATCTATCTATCTATCTATCTATCTATCTATATATCTATCTATCTATCTATCTATCTATCTATCTATCTTGTTCATATTGCTGTTAATCCTTTGACTCAATGTTCTGGAGGAAGAGACTGAAACACTGAACCTTTCTACTTAGTGAAGACACAACTGATTTTAAACCAAGAATCAACTAAAGATCATGATACTAATGTAAATAAAAAGAGCATTTTAAACTAATATCAACTACTTTAATTGATCTCTTGTTGGTTTGTTGAATCTGTAATAAAGACTGAGTTTGATAAACTGATCATACATGGATAGAAAATCTAAGACTTCAAGACAATAAGCAACTAAACCAGTCCAATAAATATAGTGGAGTAAAGAGAACAATGTTTCCCTCTGAAACAGACCAGGGAGGAAATGTAACTGAAAGATGAGTCCATGAAGAGAAAGTCACAATGAGGAAATATATTAGTGATGAGAAAGAAACAGCACAGGAATATTTAAAAGAGCTCAATGATGTTAGAATGAATGGAGCTTGAAATATTTCCACACCTTGTTTTCAGAGCACATCTCTTCTTGTGTAGAGTTGATGATGTAAAGAAGAAGTGATTTACCTGAGCTGTGAGATATAAGGCAGACACTGCAGGAAACTCCTCACTTCACTCTCTCCATGTGACCAGACTCTCAGCTCCACTGGTTTCTTCTCTGATTGGAGTTTCATCACTTCCAGGAGGATGGAGGTCTTTCTCTCTGAGAGGTCTATGAACCAGACTGTAGGAGACTGGAAAACTGACTGTAATGATGGAAGGAGTCTCAGACCTGTTTTAGTCTCATAGTCCTTCACATGGGAGAACAGATCCAGCAGGAAGTCACCATGAGATTTATAATCCATGTATATGTAATTAAGAGGGAATTCATTTCTGTTTAACACTGATGATAACAGCTCCACTATCTTCTCTCCTGTCTGATTTTCTCTCTCTGCTGCTGCACAGAACAGATTCATCAAGAACCTGGTTTCTTCATGAAGATATAAACTCTGACGATAGAACCTGGAACAATAAGAAGGAAACATTTAGAGATGATTTGATGTCAGCTGCATAAATACAACCACACACTACTGATGGACTCCATCTAGTACATGTCTGTCCTGGAGAGAATGAAATGACATTTTAAACACATGTTTCATCAGAGCAGCTCAACATTGTTTTTAGTCTGTTACTGACTCACAACAGTACTGGGTCCACATGTAACAAGAAGATTTCATGTGATATGATATCATAACCGTTTCATATGTGAGTGTTACTGCCCTGAGTTTGGGTTATAAGATGTATTGTAACATTAACAGGTAACAGGTTATTGATCACAGGTATTAAGCTGGAGGTTGATTCAAACCCACAGGTTAAAGGGTGAATATGTAAGTTTAGGTTTAGTCAGCTGTGCAGAAACAGTTGTGGTTGGTTCATTTGCACTAAAGGTTCATGTCTACAATTTCAAAAGAGATATGAAAAAGAGTTTTGTTTTTTAGATTAAATTTTCAGAAGTGAATTATCGTATTTTCCTTTAAGTTTCATTAATTTCCCTTGTAATAATAAATTGTATATAATATAGTTGACTTTTCCTTTGTCGTTACATCACACCTGTTAGTAGCAGGAAAAAGCCAAAGTGAGGTAAACGCTACATTTCTGTTTGTAACACAATCTCAGTTAGCAAAGATTAATACATTATCTAATACTGACGTTTAACATTAGAATAGAGTTTCAGTTTGTTTATGCTAAAGAACTCGAGGCACTGTACAACTGTTCACAGATAGTTTGGGGGTGCTACACTGATCTTACTTGAAAGAAGTACATGAAATGAGAGAAAAAACGACTCAACAATTTTACCTCTACCCCTACCCCGCTCACGTACCCCTCTCCCCATTCCCTGATGCAAGTCTCTAGTTTTTCACATTTGTAAAGTGTACTTATTATGTGCTTGTGTTGCTGAGGTTTTTTTCATGTTCCCACACTGTACTCCTCGAGGAGCATAGTATGGGGGTTGTTTTTATTCTCCTCACGTCACTCTGCATCTCTCTTTTCCATCCCTGTCTTCCTGTCCTGTCTACCCCCATTTTGTCAAAGTGTATGTATGTTTTATATGTATGGACGGGTTGATGGCTAATTTCACTGGTACTTGTACTAGTGACAATAAAGGGTTTTTTGATTGATTCAAAATATGTGAAGGCAGTGGATCATGATCATCTAGAGAATAAAATAGATATAGTAGAGTTGATGATGTAAAGAAGAAGTGATTTACCTGAGCTGTGAGATATAAGGCAGACACTGCAGGAAACTCCTCACTTCACTCTCTCCATGTGAGCAGCCTCTCAGCTCCACTGGTTTCTTCTCTGGTTGGAGTTTCATCACTTCCAGGAGGATGGAGGTCTTTCTCTCTGAGAGGTCTATGGACCAGACTGTAGGAGACTGGAAAACTGACTGGAATGATGGAAGGAGTCTCAGACCTGTTTTAGTCTCATAGTCCTTCACATGGGAGAACAGATCCAGCAGGAAGTCACTACGATACATTAGATTGTCATCATCCATATAATCTTCATCTAAAGGGAATGTTTGATATGTGCAGACTGATGATAACAGCTCCACTATCTTCTCTCCTGTCTGATTTTCTCTCTCTGCTGCTGCACAGAACAGATTCATTAAGAACCTGGTTTTTTGATGAAGATCTGACCTCCAAGGATCAAACCTGGAACAATAAGAAGGAAACATTTAGAGATGATTTGATGTCAGCTGCATATATACAACCACACACTACTGATGGACTCCATCTAGTACATGTCTGTCCTGGAGAGAATGAAATGACATTTTAAACACATGTTTCATCAGAGCAGCTCAACATTGTTTTTAGACTGTTACTGACTCACAACACAAACACTAATCCTGAGTGTGAAATGACTGTAAACTGATTGAATGGTCTCTGTCATTTGATTTGTTGGATGAATGGAGAGAGTAAAACACTAGATAGAAACTATCTACAAATATCCAGAGAGTGTTTTTATTAAGATGAAGTGGAGTTGCATCTAAATTCCTCCAAATTCTCTCCAAGTCATTTCTCCAAACTGTTGAGAAGAACCAACAGGAGACGTCTGATGTGTCGAGTGACTTTGTGCCACTACACTGTGTGAGAGTGGAGTTATTCATTGTGTTGTAGTTTGTCTCTTCACTGATGTAGATGGTGGTTGTGTAGTCGTCTCATCCAGATCAGTGTTTTTGTTCATGTTGTTTCTCTTATGAGTTGTTGATGTTGGCTGAGCTTCATGCTGTATTTATGTCATGATTCATTAATGTAACATCATGGAATGATCATGAACTGATGACAGATGTCACATATTAGCCAGAGATTCAATGAGGTAATAGAGTAAATGTCTGGTGTGACACCTCCAGCCACTGAGTGGGCTGGTTCACCCATTTCTCTGTCGGTCGGCTGGATGGACGTACAGACCTTATTTTTTCAGGTTTTTCTACGTAACGTCACCATTCATCTCTTGGTAACGACTTTATGTGTCCACCTGACTAACGTTAGACATTTCTCCTGCTTTATGGCTGACACAAAATAAACACTGACTACAGGGGGATTGTATTTACCACCAGTGGTTTGTTTTGACCCAAATGGGGGCGTGGCTTAATTTTCTATTGTCTTCTATACGAGAGGTAATTAGTGACACAGACCTGCCCAGACACACAAGTAACAGGTGTGACAGCGTCAGACTGTGTTAACTTCTCACCAACCAAAGTTACTAGCGTCACCAGCCGCTAGTTAGCAGTTTGCTAGTGGATGTGCTACCAGTGCGTCTAGTGGACACGCCTCCACAGATAAAACCCCGTTGACTGGGTCCACATGTATAAAGAAGATCTCAGGTGTTATGATATGATAAGCATTTGACATGTGAGTGTTACTGCCCTGAGTTTGGGTTATAAGACGTATTGTAGCTTGACAGGTTATTTGATTGCTGATTAAGTGATGATTTGAGGTATGAAGCTGGAGGTTGATACAAACCCACAGGTTAAAGGGTGAATATGTAAGTTTAGGTTTAGTCAGCTGTGCAGAAAGAGTTGTGGTTGGTTTATATGCACTAAATGTTATTGTGTACAATTTTATTGACTTTAAAAAAGTGTTTAAGACTTAATTTTCATGAGTGAATTATTGTATTTTCTTTAGGTTTCATTAATTTCCCCTGTAATAATAAATTGTATATAATATAGTTGACTTTTCCTTTGTCGTTACATCACACCTGTTAGTAGCAGGAAACAGCCAAAGTGAGGTAAACGCTACATTTCTGTTTGTAACACACTCTCAGTTAGCAAAGATTAATACATTATCTAATACTGACGTTTAACATTAGAATAGAGTTTCAGTTTGTTTATGCTAAAGAACTCGAGGCACTGTACAACTGTTCACAGATACTTAAGGAAGTGCTCCTTAAGTATCTGTGAACAGTTACACAGTGGTACACACTGATCTCATTTGAAAGAAATACATGAAATGTGAGAACAAGCGATTCAGAATATGTGAAGGCAGTGGATCATGATCATCTAGAGAATAAAATAGATATAGTAGAGTTGATGATGTAAAGAAGAAGTGATTTACCTGAGCTGTGAGATATAAGGCAGACACTGCAGGAAACTCCTCACTTCACTCTCTCCATGTGAGCAGCCTCTCAGCTCCACTGGTTTCTTCTCTGATTGGAGTTTCATCACTTCCAGGAGGATGGAGGTCTTTCTCTCTGAGAGGTCTATGTACCAGACTGTAGGAGACTGGAAAACTGACTGGAATGATGGAAGGAGTCTCAGACCTGTTTCAGTCTCATAGTCCTTCACATGGGAGAACAGATCCAGCAGGAAGTTACTACGATATTCATCATCCATGTCATCGTCATTTAAAGGGAAAGTTCCATCTGTGCAGACTGATGATAACAGCTCCACTATCTCCTCTCCTGTCTGATTTTCTCTCTCTGCTGCTGCACAGAACAGATTCCCAAAGAAAGAGATTTCTTGTTTATGATCTGAACTCTGAGGATCAAACCTGGAACAACAAGGAGGAAACATTTAGAGATGATTTGATGTCAGTGTTACGACTTGGCTCCTCAGTGAGGAAACACTAGAGCGGGAGGAAAAGTTTAAACAACAACAATAACAACAATACAAAATAAAATAAATAAAATAGAATTAAAAATAAACAAATAACATAAACAAGTAAATAAACATATACATGAATATAAGATAGATAGAGCAATAAAAACAATAAAAAACATAAATGTCAGGTGAGGAGGTGGTGCTGAGGTGAGGACCCAGATCCAGGACTGATTGAAGAGACAGGGAGTTCAGCAAAAAGTATTTAATCATTAACAAAAGGCGCTGGGCAAGGCAGGAAATACAAAATACAAAAATCAAAAAGAAATCATCCACATGGCATGGAATCTAGGATCGTGGCATAGAAAACAAGAACATGGCGACATGGAAGAGACATTAAGGACGTGACCAGGAACAAAGTGAAGGCAGGGCTATAAATACACCTGAGGGCTGAGGGACGACAAGACACAGGTGAGACGCATGACGACAATCAACCCAGGTAAAATTAATGAATAACCAAGGGACAAGGAGGCACAAGACAGGAAACCCAGAACTTCACAAAATAAAACAGGAAACAGAACACATGACACAGACATGTCAAAGCACAAGGAGACACGACAGATAGGAAACTAAGAAACTTGACAAAATAAAACAGGAAACAGCAAAATATGAGCCCAAAATAAAAGACAGACACAGAACCTTGACGATAAATAAATGGAGAGTTAGTCCAGCGTACTTCATTCAAGTTAAAACAGACATTTAAGACTGATTAAAAGCTAAGCTAAAAAGGTGGGTCTTAATAAAGTATCAACACTCTGTGCAGCCCTGGGTCCTCCCTCCCTCCACAGACGTGGGCCATAGAACTGACAGGATGCCTCACCATACTTCTTTGTCTTGACTCTAGGAAGCACTAAAAGGCAGCTACCAGAGGAGCTCAGGGCTGCAGGGGTCGATACGGTAAAAGCTGATCTGATAAATATGAGGGACCAAGACCATTAACACATTTAGAAACCAATAAAAGAACCTTCAAATGGATCCTGGAACACACAGGGAGCCCATGCAGCATCTTAAAACTGGGGTAATATAATCTCTGTGTTTCTGGTCTTCATCAGCACACGTGCTGCTGAGTTTTGAAGGAATTGTAAAGGATTCATGTTTTTTATGTGAAGAGTTGATGATGTAAAGAAGAAGTGATTTACCTGAGCTGTGAGATATAAGGCAGACACTGCAGGAAACTCCTCACTTCACTCTCTCCATGTGAGCAGCCTCTCAGCTCCACTGGTTTCTTCTCTGATTGGAGTTTCATCACTTCCAGGAGGATGGAGGTCTTTCTCTCTGAGAGGTCTATGGACCAGACTGTAGGAGACTGGAAAACTGACTGTAATGATGGAAGGAGTCTCAGACCTGTTTCAGTCTCATAGTCCTTCACATGGGAGCACAGATCCAGCAGGAAGTCATTACGATATTTCTTATCGTCATCACTCATGTATCTCTCATCTAAAGGGAATGTTTGATATGTGCAGACTGATGATAACAGCTCCACTATCTTCTCTTTTGTCTGATTTTCTCTCTCTGCTGCTGCACAGAACAGATTCAACAAGAACCTGGTTTGTTGATGAAGATCTGAACACCAAGGAAAAAACCTGGAACAATAAGAAGGAAACATTTAGAGATGATTTGATGTCAGCTGCATAAATACAACCACACACTACTGATGGACTCCATCTAGTACATGTCTGTCCTGGAGAGAATGAAATGACATTTTAAACACATGTTTCATCAGAGCAGCTCAACATTGTTTTTAGTCTGTTACTGACTCACAACACAAACACTAATCCTGAGTGTGAAATGACTGTAAACTGATTGAATTGTCTCTGTCATTTGATTTGTTGGATGAATGGAGAGAGTAAAACACTAGATAGAAACTATCTACAAATATCCAGAGAGGATCAACTAACTCTACAGTCCATATCATGGACACTAGTAGCTTCACATTTATCCTCGTATGACACACACATGATATCACAGTTATGATCCACTACACCTGCAGGTGGAGACTCAAAGTGATGATGACTCCTTGGTCGGGCTGGTTCTACCTAATCTGGTGCCTGAGGTGGTTACAGACAGGTTGTCATCATACAGTCAATGGTTGTTATTTACCAGATGTGTGACAGTGTTTCTTTTGTTCTAGCTCATGGTTACCAGGCTAGGTTGACAGTAGGGCAAATGACCATATATGGTCACTTCCTCCAGTGCAGTCAAGAAGTGGTTTCCACCCAAACACTCAGCAAAGATCACTGTTCATCATGGAACACGTCATTACAGCAGATGTAGCTGATATATATCTTTCACTCCAAGCTACAAACCTTGAGAGCCCTGTTTAACACGCTGAATAATGACAACCATAACAAGAATAGCTACTTAATTAGAAGGATAAATAAATCATGACATGACTCAAATTGTCTGTGTGCTCCTCCACCAGTGTTCTGTTGGTTCTCATCCTCACCTGTATGTTTGATTTAGTGTTTCACTCCACACTGTAACGAATTGCTGTTAATTTACAGCAGAATTCCACTATACTGTTTTCCTAAAATACAGCACTTTAATGATTCTAATCATTCATCGAAACCATCTAAAAAGCAGGATCATGTTGTATTATTTGCATCGTGGGAAATTTAACCTGAAGTACACATGGGAAGCTGTATCTGTTCCTCTCTCTATCCATCCCCATCTAGCAAATTGTTTGGTGAGTAGCAGTTTTATAACATTCGGAAATTGCTGCAAAGTACACACACTCACGACACACACACACACACACACACACATATATAGGCAATGTTTTCAGTTTGTTTTCATCAGCCTACTGAATATGTGCATGCCATGACTGAATGATTCAGTAGCTAGCTAAATTTTCTGATTAGCTAGCTACTGACGATCGATGATTCCCAGAACTCTAACCTGTGGGCACACATATTTTACCAGGGAATTCGTGAAGCATATTAATTTTGCTTTAATGGTGTAAATACACCACACAGACTTCGTTTCCTGCTGATTATTGGGTGATATACCAGATTAAAAATTTTAGTTCAGAAATGTGCTGAACAAGATGTCCTTTACTATAACTTACTACATTTTCTAGTCAGTATTAGATAGTTTTGATTTTGTTTTTTGTTTTTTTATTGTGGTTTATTGTTAATTACCATTGCTGTTACCATGTTTGCCATTAATTAATGAATCTACGGCAACCACTGTATTATTTGATCTATTCAGTGTTAGGTGAGTATTTTGGGCATCATTGTAGTTGGACTGTACAGTTTTGACATATTTCTTTGACGTTACAGGTACTGTAGACTATTTGCTGCTGCACTACTGATCACAGTAAGTACTTTTATTTATTTTAGTATGTTTATTGAAGCATAACAGTCAAGTTTGCAATAATGTTTTCTTGTCAGATATGTGCACATCAGTGTAACGACTCAGTGTAACTTCTGCAGTGACAAATCTGATTCCCTGACTGATTTTTACTCTCACCTTAAAGTTCACATTAAAGAAGGACGAGCAGTTGCATGTCCTTTTCTGCACTGTGGTATGACATTTACTGTGGTATCAACTTTTACATCTCATTTGTCCAGAAAACATAAACAAAGTGCAGAGGGAAATTTAATGGTGTCCATCATTGACCCAGCAGGTGCAAGTGGAACAAGTGGCACTCATAATGATAGTGACTTGTTGGGTGACATGCAGGTTGATGCCACCAGCTACCAGCAAAAAGATGACAACAGTCAACCCACATGTATCCGCTTTGCTGAGAAGACTGATGGACTTTCACTGGGACTTCATTTAAAATGTAATAACTGTCAGAACTCCACAAAGAAAGCAAGTTCACCACAAGGTGCTATGATTTCTGAAATTTGTCTTTGTCTTATTTTGAAACTGTATCTCTTAGAGGCTGCTTTACTGCAAATCATTTTAAGTTTCATTATCTGAACTGTTATGTTGTGGTCAGTTTCAAGTCAGTATTTCCAAGTCTGAATGCCTTGTTCTTTTATTATTTCAGCAAAAAGCCAATGGGTTGTTTTTTGTTGTTGTTTTTTAATAGAAAGAAGGCCCTGTCTGAATGTTCTAAATGTATGCTAAAATAAAAGCCAAGGTGCATTAAGGAGCTGTGTTTCTTTCACATTGCAATTACATGCTGATCTGTTCTAAATTCACAAAGCACATTTTGTTGTAGTTTGTAGATTTTGACTGATAATGTATTTTTAAATAGATTATCTGACTGTAAAATATTGCAAAAATAATCTTAAACATGTCAAATTTACAGTAACATGATGGCAAATGTGCTTTAGTTCCTGACTGTTTTTGTACAGGAAAGTGATTTTAAAAAACAGTCCCATACTGTATTTTTCACGAACAGTATAAACTGTGAAGCATGTGACAGTAAAAAGATGTAAATTTTACGGTAAAATAATGGCAACCCAGCTGCCAGTTGTTTACTGTTTTTTTACAGGAAAATTTCTAACAGTGCAGTTTCATCACATCTTTATGGTTGGTAGAGTTGAAAATGAACTGTACCACAGTCATCACTATTATTAACAACTGTGTGTCTGTACTTGGTACATTTGTTATTCAGTAGTATTCAGTAGTAGTAGTAAGATGCAGCAGGTAATGTTTTAATTGTACAGTAATAAGTTTATCTCCTCTATATCTGTCTAGATGCACTCAGGAAGTATTTACAGACGCCCTAACAGCTGCTGGAGAGGGACCTTCTGATACAACATCAACACTAACACCACTCTGTGAAGCATGAACGTTTAGCCAGTTGTTGGTGGTCTCTGACACGCTGCTATGTTGTTGTTGTTAGCTTATTATTATTATTATTATTGATGTTGAATGGACTGAATGGAACAACTTTGTTAGTGATTACAGTAAATGTTGCTATTTATCAAATAAAATGTTTATTTGTACAGTGTCTACTTTATATCCTTTATATCATTTAAGTGAACTAACATGACACAACAAACCTAATGCGGTGGCGTGACAGTATGGGTTTACTCTATGTCTGAATACAGATACAAGTCAGAAGTCATGCAGCAGCAGCATGAACCACACTGAAAGTCAGGTTGAAGCAGGTGAGTTGTGTAACTGCATGTTACAGCTGAAGTCATATTACTGAAACAATACTACTAGTATTCATAGTTTATACTTCAGATGTGTTTATTACCTGATGTCCTGTAATTTATAAATCACTGAAGGATTTGTATCTAAATTTGCATGTGAGTTTGAGTCACTTTCAGGTGAATGAACAAGCACAGCACCCTGTCACCCTTAACTGTTTATCTGCAATAATCCATTATACTATCTATCTATCTATCTATCTATCTATCTATCTATCTATCTATCTATCTTGTTCATATTGCTGTTAATCCTTTGACTCAATGTTCTGGAGGAAGAGACTGAAACACTGAACCTTTCTACTTAGTGAAGACACAACTGATTTTAAACCAAGAATCAACTAAAGATCATGATACTAATGTAAATAAAAAGAGCATTTTAAACTAATATCAACTACTTTAATTGATCTCTTGTTGGTTTGTTGAATCTGTAATAAAGACTGAGTTTGATAAACTGATCATACATGGATAGAAAATCAAAGACTTCAAGACAATAAGCAACTAAACCAGTCCAATAAATATAGTGGAGTAAAGAGAACAATGTTTCCCTCTGAAACAGACCAGACAGGAAATCTAACTGAAAGATGAGTCCATGAGGAGAAAGTCACAATGAGGAAATATATTAGTGATGAGAAAGAAACAGCACAGGAATATTTAAAAGAGATTAATGATGTTAGAATGAATGGAGCTTGAAATATTTCCACAACTTGTTTTCAGAGCACATCTCTTCTTGTGTAGAGTTGATGATGTAAAGAAGAAGTGATTTACCTGAGCTGTGAGATATAAGGCAGACACTGCAGGAAACTCCTCACTTCACTCTCTCCATGTGAGCAGCCTCTCAGCTCCACTGGGTTCTTCTCTGATTGGAGTTTCATCACTTCCAGGAGGATGGAGGTCTTTCTCTCTGAGAGGTCTATCAACCAGACTGTAGGAGACTGGAAAACTGACTGTAATGATGGAAGGAGTCTCAGACCTGTTTTAGTCTCATAGTCCTTCACATGGGAGAACAGATCCAGCAGGAAGTCACCATGAGATTTATAATCCATGTATATGTAATTAAGAGGGAATTCATTTCTGTTTAACACTGATGATAACAGCTCCACTATCTTCTCTCCTGTCTGATTTTCTCTCTCTGCTGCTGCACAGAACAGATTCATCAAGAACCTGGTTTCTTCATGAAGATATAAACTCTGACGATAGAACCTGGAACAATAAGAAGGAAACATTTAGAGATGATTTGATGTCAGCTGCATAAATACAACCACACACTACTGATGGACTCCATCTAGTACATGTCTGTCCTGGAGAGAATGAAATGACATTTTAAACACATGTTTCATCAGAGCAGCTCAACATTGTTTTTAGTCTGTTACTGACTCACAACAGTACTGGGTCCACATGTAACAAGAAGATTTCATGTGATATGATATTATAACCGTTTCATATGTGAGTCTTACTGCCCTGAGTTTGGGTTATAAGATGTATTGTAACATTAACAGGTAACAGGTTATTGATCACAGGTATTAAGCTGGAGGTTGATTCAAACCCACAGGTTAAAGGGTGAATATGTAAGTTTAGGTTTAGTCAGCTGTGCAGAAACAGTTGTGGTTGGTTCATTTGCACTAAAGGTTCATGTCTACAATTTCAAAAGAGATATGAAAAAGATTTTTGTTTTTTAGATTTAATTTTCATGAGTGAATTATTGTATTTTCTTTAGGTTTCATTAATTTCCCTTGTAATAATAAATTGTATATAATATAGTTGACTTTTCCTTTGTCGTTACATCACACCTGTTAGTAGCAGGAAAAAGCCAAAGTGAGGTAAACGCTACATTTCTGTTTGTAACACAATCTCAGTTAGCAAAGATTAATACATTATCTAATACTGACGTTTAACATTAGAATAGAGTTTCAGTTTGTTTATGCTAAAGAACTCGAGGCACTGTACAACTGTTCACAGATACTTTGGGGGTGCTACACTGATCTTACTTGAAAGAAGTACATGAAATGAGAGAAAAAACGACTCAACAATTTTACCTCTATCCCTACCCCGCTCACGTACCCCTCTCCCCATTCCCTGATGCAAGTCCCTAGTTTTTCACTTTTGTAAAGTGTACTTATTATGTGCTTGTGTTGCTGAGGTTTTTTTCATGTTCCCACACTGTACTCCTCGAGGAGCATAGTATGGGGGTTGTTTTTATTCTCCTCACGTCACTCTGCATCTCTCTTTTCCATCCCTGTCTTCCTGTCCTGTCTACCCCCATTTTGTCAAAGTGTATGTATGTTTTATATGTATGGACGGGTTGATAGCTAATTTCACTGGTACTTGTACTAGTGACAATAAAGGGTTTTTTGATTGATTCAAAATATGTGAAGGCAGTGGATCATGATCATCTAGAGAATAAAATAGATATAGTAGAGTTGATGATGTAAAGAAGAAGTGATTTACCTGAGCTGTGAGATATAAGGCAGACACTGCAGGAAACTCCTCACTTCACTCTCTCCATGTGAGCAGCCTCTCAGCTTCACTGGTTTCTTCCCTGATTGGAGTTTCATCACTTCCAGGAGGATGGAGGTCTTTCTCTCTGAGAGGTTTATGGACCAGACTGTAGGAGACTGGAAAACTGACTGTAATGATGGAAGGAGTCTCAGACCTGTTTTAGTCTCATAGTCCTTCACATGGGAGAACAGATCCAGCAGGAAGTTACTACGATAATCATCATCCATGTCATCGTCATTTAAAGGGAATGTTTGATATGTGCAGACTGATGATAACAGCTCCACTATCTCCTCTCCTGTCTGATTTTCTCTCTCTGCTGCTGCACAGAACAGATTCATCAAGAACCAGGTTCGTTGATGAAGATCTGAACTCTGAGGATCAAACCTGGAACAATAAGAAGGAAACATTTAGAGATGATTTGATGTCAGTGTTACGACTTGGCTCCTCAGTGAGGAAACACTAGAGCGGGAGGAAAAGTTTAAACAACAACAATAACAACAAAACAAAATAAAATAGAATTAAAAATAAACAAATAACATAAACAAGTAAATAAACATATAAATGAATATAAGATAGATAGAGCAATAAAAACAATAAAAAACATAAATGTCAGTATTTAATCATTAACAAAAGGCGCTGGACAAGGCAGGAAATACAAAATACAAAAATCAAAAAGAAATCATCCACATGGCATGGAATCTAGGATCGTGGCATAGAAAACAAGAACATGGCGACATGGAAGAGACATTAAGGACGTGACCAGGAACAAAGGGAAGGCAGGGCTATAAATACACATGAGGGCTGAGGGACGACAAGACACAGGTGAGACGCATGACGACAATCAACCCAGGTAAAATCAATGAATAACCAAGGGACAAGGAGGCACAAGACAGGAAACCCAGAACTTCACAAAATAAAACAGGAAACAGAACACATGACACAGACATGACAAAGCGCAAGGAGACACGACAGAAAGGAAACTAAGAAACTTGACAAAATAAAACAGGAAACATCAAAATATGAGCCCAAAGTAAAAGACAGACACAGAACCTTGACAATAAATAAATGGAGAGTTAGCCCAGCGTACTTCATTCAAGTTAAAACAGACATTTAAGACTGATTAAAAGCTAAGCTAAAAAGGTGGGTCTTAATAAAGTATCAACACTCTGTGCAGCCCTGGGTCCTCCCTCCCTCCACAGACGTGGGCCATAGAACTGACAGGATGCCTCACCATACTTCTTTGTCTTGACTCTAGGAAGCACTAAAAGGCAGCTACCAGAGGAGCTCAGGGCTGCAGGGGTCGATACGGTAAAAGCTGATCTGATAAATATGAGGGACCAAGACCATTAACACATTTAGAAACCAATAAAAGAACCTTCAAATGGATCCTAGAACACACAGGGACCAGATGCAGCATCTTAAAACTGGGGTAATATAATCTCTGTGTTTCTGGTCATCATCAGCACACATGGTGCTGAGTTTTGAAGGAATTGTAAAGGATTCATGTCTTTTATGTATAGAGTTGATGATGTAAAGAAGAAGTGATTTACCTGAGCTGTGAGATATAAGGCAGACACTGCAGGAAACTCCTCACTTCACTCTCTTCATGTGAGCAGCCTCTCAGCTCCACTGGTTTCTTCTCTGATTGGAGTTTCATCACTTCCAGGAGGATGGAGGTCTTTCTCTCTGAGAGGTCTATGGACCAGACTGTAGGAGACTGGAAAACTGACTGGAATGATGGAAGGAGTCTCAGACCTGTTTTAGTCTCATAGTCCTTCACATGGGAGCACAGATCCAGCAGGAAGTCATTACGATATTTCTTATTGTCATCACTCATGTTTCCGTCCTTTAAAGGGAATGTTTGATATGTGCAGACTGATGATAACAGTTCCACTATCTTCTCTCCTGTCTGATTTTCTCTCTCTGATGCTGCACAGAACAGATTCATCAAGAACCTGGTTTGTTGATGAAGTTCTGATCTCCGAGGATTAAACCTGGAACAATAAGAAGGAAACATTTAGAGATGATTTGATGTCAGCTGCATAAATACAACCACACACTACTGATGGACTCCATCTAGTACATGTCTGTCCTGGAGAGAATGAAATGACATTTTAAACACATGTTTCATCAGAGCAGCTCAATATTGTTTTTAGACTGTTACTGACTCACAACACAAACACTAATCCTGAGTGTGAAATGACTGTAAACTGATTGAATGGTCTCTGTCATTTGATTTGTTGGATGAATGGAGAGAGTAAAACACTAGATAGAAACTATCTACAAATAGTGGTTGGTTTATATGCACTCAATGTTAGTGTCTACAATTTTATTGACTTTGAAAAAGAGTTTAAGGCTTAATTTTCATGAGTGAATTATTGTATTTTCCTTCAGGTTTCATTAATTTCCCTTGTAATAATAAATTGTATATAATATAGTTGACTTTTCCTTTGTCGTTACATCACACCTGTTAGTAGCAGGAAACAGCCAAAGTGAGGTAAACGCTACTTTTGTGTTTGTAACACACTCTCAGTTAGCAAAGATTAATACATCATCTAATACTGACTTTAACATTAGAATAGAGTTTCAGTTTGTTTATGCTAAAGAACTCGAGGCACTGTACAACTGTTCACAGATACTTAAGGAAGTGCTCCTTAAGTATCTGTGAACAGTTAAACAGTCGTACACACTGATCTCATTTGAAAGAAATACATGAAATGTGAGAACAAGCGATTCACAATATGTGAAGGCAGTGGATCATGATCATCTAGAGAATAACATCGATATAGTAGAGTTGATGATGTAAAGAAGAAGTGATTTACCTGAGCTGTGAGATATAAGGCAGACACTGCAGGAAACTCCTCACTTCACTCTCTCCATGTGAGCAGCCTCTCAGCTCCACTGGTTTCTTCTCTGATTGGAGTTTCATCACTTCCAGGAGGATGGAGGTCTTTCTCTCTGAGGGGTCTATCAACCAGACTGTAGGAGACTGGAAAACTGACTGGAATGATGGAGGGAGTCTCAGACCTGTTTTAGTCTCATAGTCCTTCACATGGGAGCACAGATCCAGCAGGAAGTCACTCTGATATTTATTCTTGTCCTCATACATGTATCTCTCATCTAGAGGGAATGTTTGATATGTGCAGACTGATGATAACAGCTCCACTATCTTCTCTCCTGTCTGATTTTCTCTCTCTGCTGCTGCACAGAACAGATTCATCAAGAACCTGGTTTGTTGATGACGATCTGAACTCCAAGGATTAAACCTGGAACAATAAGAAGGAAACATTTAGAGATGATTTGATGTCAGCTGCATAAATACAACCACACACTACTGATGGACTCCATCTAGTACATGTCTGTCCTGGAGAGAATGAAATGACATTTTAAACACATGTTTCATCAGAGCAGCCCAACATTGTTTTTAGACTGTTACTGACTCACAACACAAACACTAATCCTGAGTGTGAAATGACTGTAAACTGATTGAATGGTCTCTGTCATTTGATTTGTTGGATGAATGGAGAGAGTAAAACACTAGATAGAAACTATCTACAAATATCCAGAGAGGATCAACTAACTCTACAGTCCATATCATGGACACTAGTAGCTTCACCTTCATCCTCATATGACACATGAAATCACAGTTATGATCCACTACACCTGCAGGTGGAGACTCAAAGTGATGATGACTCCTTGGTCGGGCTGGTTCTACCTAATCTGGTGCCTGAGGTGGTGACAGACAGGTTGTCATCATACAGTCAATGGTTGTTATTTACCGGATGTGTGACAGTGTTTCTTTTGGTCTAGCTCATGGTTACCAGGCTAGGTTGACAGTAGGGCAAATTACCATATATGGTCACTTCTTCCAGTGCAGTCAAGAAGTGGTTTACACCCACACACTCAGCAAAGATCACTGTTCATCATGGAACACGTCATTACAGCAGATGTAGCTGATATATATGTTTCACTCCAAGCTACAAACCTTGAGAGGCCTGTTTAACACGCTGAATAATGACAACCATAACAAGAATAGCTACTTAATTAGAAGGATAAATAAATCATGACAGGACTCAAATTGTCTGTGTGCTCCTCCACCAGTGTTCTGTTGGTTCTCATCCTCATCTGTATGTTTGATTTAGTGTTTCACTCCAGTTTCATCACATCTTCATGGTTGGTAGACTTGAAAATGAACTGTACCACAGTCATCACTGTTATTAACAACTGTGTGTCTATGACACTGTTGTTGTTGCTGCTTAGTTCTCCTCCTACTGTACTTGGTACATTTGATATTCAGTAGTATTCAGTAGTAGTAGTAAGATGCAGCAGGTAATGTTTTAATCGTACAGTAATAAGTTTATCTCCTCTATATCTGTCTAGATGCACTCAGGAAGTATTTACAGACGCCCTAACAGCTGCTGGAGAGGGACCTTCTGATACAACATCAACACTAACACCACTCTGTGAAGCATGAACGTTTAGCCAGTTGTTGGTGGTCTCTGACACGCTGCTATGTTGTTGTTGTTAGCTTATTATTATTATTATTATTGATGTTGAATGGACTGAATGGAACAACTTTGTTAGTGATTACAGTAAATGTTGCTATTTATCAAATAAAATGTTTATTTGTACAGTGTCTACTTTATATCCTTTATATCATTTAAGTGAACTAACATGACACAACAAACCTAATGCGGTGGCGTGACAGTATGGGTTTACTCTATGTCTGAATACAGATACAAGTCAGAAGTCATGCAGCAGCAGCATGAACCACACTGAAAGTCAGGTTGAAGCAGGTGAGTTGTGTAACTGCATGTTACAGCTGAAGTCATATTACTGAACAATACTACTAGTATTCATAGTTTATACTTCAGATGTGTTTATTACCTGATGTCCTGTAATTTATAAATCACTGAAGGATTTGTATCTAAATTTGCATGTGAGTTTGAGTCACTTTCAGGTGAATGAACAAGCACAGCACCCTGTCACCCTTAACTGTTTATCTGCAATAATCCATTATACTATCTATCTGTCTATCTATCTATCTATCTATCTATCTATCTATCTATCTATCTATCTATCTATCTATCTATCTATCTATCTATCTATCTATCTATCTATCTATCTTGTTCATATTGCTGTTAATCCTTTGACTCGATGTTCTGGAGGAAGAGACTGAAACACTGAACCTTTCTACTTAGTGAAGACACAACTGATTTTAAACCAAGAATCAACTAAAGATCATGATACTAATGTAAATAAAAAGAGCATTTTAAACTAATGTCAACTACTTTAATTGATCTCTTGTTGGTTTGTTGAATCTGTAATAAAGACTGAGTTTGATAAACTGATCATACATGGATAGAAAATCTAAGACTTCAAGACAATAAGCAACTAAACCAGTCCAATAAATATAGTGGAGTAAAGAGAACAATGTTTCCCTCTGAAACAGACCAGAGAGGAAACATAACTGAAAGATGAGTCCATGAGGAGAAAGTCACAATGAGGAAATATATTAGTGATGACAAAGAAACAGCACAGGAATATTTAAAAGATCTCAATGATGATAGAATGAATGGAGCTTTAAATATTTCCACAACTTGTTCTCAGAGCACATCTCTTCTTGTGTAGAGTTGATGATGTAAAGAAGAAATGATTTACCTGAGCTGTGAGATATAAGGCAGACACTGCAGGAAACTCCTCACTTCACTCTCTCCACGTGAGCAGCCTCTCAGCAACACTGGTTTCTTCTCTGATTGGAGTTTCATCACTTCCAGGAGGATGGAGGTCTTTCTCTCTGAGGGGTCTATCAACCAGACTGTAGGAGACTGGAAAACTGACTGTAATGATGGAAGGAGTCTCAGACCTGTTTCAGTCTCATAGTCCTTCACATGGGAGCACAGATCCAGCAGGAAGTTACTACGATATTTCTTATCGTCATCACTCATGTATCTGTCATCTAAAGGGAATGTTTGATATGTGCAGACTGATGATAACAGCTCCACTATCTTCTCTCCTGTCTGATTTTCTCTCTCTGCTGCTGCACAGAACAGATTCATCAAGAACCTGGTTTGTTGATGAAGTTCTGATCTCTGAGGATGAAACCTGGAACAATAAGAAGGAAACATTTAGAGATGATTTGATGTCAGCTGCATAAATACAACCACACACTACTGATGGACTCCATCTAGTACATGTCTGTCCTGGAGAGAATGAAATGACATTTTAAACACATGTTTCATCAGAGCAGCTCAACATTGTTTTTAGACTGTTACTGTTTCACAACACAAACACTAATCCTGAGTGTGAAATGACTGTAAACTGATTGAATGGTCTCTGTCATTTGATTTGTTGGATGAATGGAGAGAGTAAAACACTAGATAGAAACTATCTACAAATATCCAGAGAGGATCAACTAACTCTACAGTCCATATCATGGACACTAGTAGCTTCACCTTCATCCTCATATGACACATGAAATCACAGTTATGATCCACTACACCTGCAGGTGGAGACTCAAAGTGATGATGACTCCTTGGTCGGGCTGGTTCTACCTAATCTGGTGCCTGAGGTGGTTACAGACAGGTTGTCATCATACAGTCAATGGTTGTTATTTACCAGATGTGTGACAGTGTTTCTTTTGGTCTAGCTCATGGTTACCAGGCTAGGTTGACAGTAGGGCAAATGACCATATATGGTCACTTCTTCCAGTGCAGTCAAGAAGTGGTTTACACCCAAACACTCAGCAAAGATCACTGTTCATCATGGAACACGTCATTACAGCAGATGTAGCTGATATATATGTTTCACTCCAAGCTACAAACCTTGAGAGGCCTGTTTAACACGCTGAATAATGACAACCATAACAAGAATAGCTACTTAATTAGAAGGATAAATAAATCATGACAGGACTCAAATTGTCTGTGTGCTCCTCCACCAGTGTTCTGTTGGTTCTCATCCTCATCTGTATGTTTGATTTAGTGTTTCACTCCAGTTTCATCACATCTTCATGGTTGGTAGACTTGAAAATGAACTGTACCACAGTCATCACTGTTATTAACAACTGTGTGTCTATGACACTGTTGTTGTTGCTGCTTAGTTCTCCTCCTACTGTACTTGGTACATTTGATACTCAGTAGTATTCAGTAGTAGTAGTAAGATGCAGCAGGTAATGTTTTAATTGTACAGTAATAAGTTTATCTCCTCTATATCTGTCTAGATGCACTCAGGAAGTATTTACAGACGCCCTAACAGCTGCCGGAGAGGGACCTTCTGATACAACATCAACACTAACACCACTCTGTGAAGCATGAAAGTTTAGCCAGTTGATGGTGGTCTCTGACACGCTGCTATGTTGTTGTTGTTAGCTTATTATTATTATAATTATTGCTGTTGAATGGACTGAATGGAACAACTTCGTTAGTGATTACAGTAAATGTTGCTATTTATCAAATAAAATGTTTATTTGTACAGTGTCTACTTTATATCCTTTATATCATTTATTAAGTGAAGAAACATGACACAACAAACCTAATGCGGTGGTGTGACAGTATGGGTTTACTCTAGGTCTGAATACAGATACAAGTCAGAAGTCATGCAGCAGCAGCATGAACCACACTGAAAGTCAGGTTGAAGCGATGAGTTGTGTAACTGCATGTTACAGCTGAAGTCATATTACTGAACAATACTACTAGTATTCATAGTTTATACTTCAGATGTGTTTATTACCTGATGTCCTGTAATTTATAAATCACTGAAGGATTTATATCTATATTTGCATGTGAGTTTGAGACACTTTCAGGTGAATGAACAAGCACAGCACCCTGTCACCCTTAACTGTTTATCTGCAATAATCCATTATACTATCTATCCATCTATCTATCTATCTATCTATCTATCTATCTATCTATCTTGTTCATATTGCTGTTAATCCTTTGACTCAATGTTCTGGAGGAAGAGACTGAAACACTGAACCTTTCTACTTCGTGAAGACACAACTGATTTTAAACCAAGAATCAACTAAAGATCATGATACTAATGTAAATAAAAAGAGCATTTTAAACTAATGTCAACTACTTTAATTGATCTCTTGTTGGTTTGTTGAATCTGTAATAAAGACTGAGTTTGATAAACTGATCATACATGGATAGAAAATCTAAGACTTCAAGACAATAAGCAACTAAACCAGTCCAATAAATATAGTGGAGTAAAGAGAACAATGTTTCCCTCTGAAACAGACCAGAGAGGAAACATAACTGAAAGATGAGTCCATGAGGAGAAAGTCACAATGAGGAAATATATTAGTGATGACAAAGAAACATCACAGGAATATTTAAAAGATCTCAATGATGATAGAATGAATGGAGCTTTAAATATTTCCACAACTTGTTCTCAGAGCACATCTCTTCTTGTGTAGAGTTGATGATGTAAAGAAGAAATGATTTACCTGAGCTGTGAGATATAAGGCAGACACTGCAGGAAACTCCTCACTTCACTCTCTCCATGTGAGCAGCCTATCAGCTCCACTGGTTTCTTCTTTGATTGGAGTTTCATCACTTCCAGGAGGATGGAGGTCTTTCTCTCTGAGAGGTCTATCAACCAGACTGTAGGAGACTGGAAAACTGACTGTAATGATGGAAGGAGTCTCAGACCTGTTTCAGTCTCATAGTCCTTCACATGGGAAAACAGATCCAGCAGGAAGTTACTACGATATTTCTTATCGTCATCACTCATGTATCTGTCCTCTAAAGGGAATGTTTGATATGTGCAGACTGATGATAACAGCTCCACTATCTTCTCTCCTGTCTGATTTTCTCTCTCTGCTGCTGCACAGAACAGATTCATCAAGAACCTGGTTTGTTGATGAAGATCTGAACTCTGAGGATCAAACCTGGAACAATAAGAAGGAAACATTTAGAGATGATTTGATGTCAGCTGCATAAATACAACCACACACTACTGATGGACTCCATCTAGTACATGTCTGTCCTGGAGAGAATGAAATGACATTTTAAACACATGTTTCATCAGAGCAGCCCAACATTGTTTTTAGACTGTTACTGACTCACAACACAAACACTAATCCTGAGTGTGAAATGACTGTAAACTGACTGAATGGTCTCTGTCATTTGATTTGTTGGATGAATGGAGAGAGTAAAACACTAGATAGAAACTATCTACAAATATCCAGAGAGGATCAACTAACTCTACAGTCCATATCATGGTCACTAGTAGCTTCACCTTCATCCTCATGTGACACATGAAATCACAGTTATGATCCACTACATCTGCAGGTGGAGACTCAAAGTGATGATGACTCCTTGGTCGGGCTGGTTCTACCTAATCTGGTGCCTGAGGTGGTTACAGACAGGTTGTCATCATACAGTCAATGGTTGTTATTTATCAGATGTGTGACAGTGTTTCTTTTGGTCTAGCTCATGGTTACCAGGCTAGGTTGACAGTAGGGCAAATGACCATATATGGTCACTTCTTCCAGTGCAGTCAAGAAGTGGTTTCCACCCAAACACTCAGCAACGATCACTGTTCATCATGGAACACGTCATTACAGCAGATGTAGCTGATATATATCTTTCACTCCAAGCTTAAAACCTTGAGAGCCCTGTTTAACACGCTGAATAATGACAACCATAACAAGAATAGCTACTTAATTAGAAGGATAAATAAATCATGACAGGACTCAAATTGTCTGTGTGCTCCTCCACCAGTGTTCTGTTGGTTCTCATCCTCATCTGTATGTTTGATTTAGTGTTTCACTCCAGTTTCATCACATCTTCATGGTTGGTAGACTTGAAAATGAACTGTACCACAGTCAGCACTGTTATTAACAACTGTGTGTCTATGACACTGTTGTTGTTGCTGCTTAGTTCTCCTCCTACTGTACTTGGTACATTTGATATTCAGTAGTATTCAGTAGTAGTAAGATGCAGCAGGCAATGTTTTAATTGTACAGTAATAAGTTTATCTCCTCTATATCTGTCTAGATGCACTCAGGAAGTATTTACAGACGCCCTAACAGCTGCTGGAGAGGGGCCTTCTGATACAACATCAACACTAACACCACTCTGTGAAGCATGAACGTTTAGCCAGTTGTTGGTGGTCTCTGACACGCTGCTATGTTGTTGTTGTTAGCTTATTATTATTATTATTATTGATGTTGAATGGACTGAATGGAACAACTTTGTTAGTGATTACAGTAAATGTTGCTATTTATCAAATAAAATGTTTATTTGTACAGTGTCTACTTTATATCCTTTATATCATTTAAGTGAACTAACATGACACAACAAACCTAATGCGGTGGCGTGACAGTATGGGTTTACTCTATGTCTGAATACAGATACAAGTCAGAAGTCATGCAGCAGCAGCATGAACCACACTGAAAGTCAGGTTGAAGCAGGTGAGTTGTGTAACTGCATGTTACAGCTGAAGTCATATTACTGAACAATACTACTAGTATTCATAGTTTATACTTCAGATGTGTTTATTACCTGATGTCCTGTAATTTATAAATCACTGAAGGATTTGTATCTAAATTTGCATGTGAGTTTGAGTCACTTTCAGGTGAATGAACAAGCACAGCACCCTGTCACCCTTAACTGTTTATCTGCAATAATCCATTATACTATCTATCTATCTATCTATCTATCTATCTATCTATCTATCTATCTATCTTGTTCATATTGCTGTTAATCCTTTGACTCAATGTTCTGGAGGAAGAGACTGAAACACTGAACCTTTCTACTTAGTGAAGACACAACTGATTTTAAACCAAGAATCAACTAAAGATCATGATACTAATGTAAATAAAAAGAGCATTTTAAACTAATGTCAACTACTTTAATTGATCTCTTGTTGGTTTGTTGAATCTGTAATAAAGACTGAGTTTGATAAACTGATCATACATGGATAGAAAATCAAAGACTTCAAGACAATAAGCAACTAAACCAGTCCAATAAATATAGTGGAGTAAAGAGAACAATGTTTCCCTCTGAAACAGACCAGAGAGGAAACATAACTGAAAAATAAAATTTCCACAACTTGTTTTCAGAGCACATCTCTTCTTGTGTAGAGTTGATGATGTAAAGAAGAAGTGATTTACCTGAGCTGTGAGATATAAGGCAGACACTGCAGGAAACTCCTCACTTCACTCTCTCCATGTGAGCAGCCTCTCAGCTCCACTGGTTTCTTCTCTGATTGGAGTTTCATCACTTCCAGGAGGATGGAGGTCTTTCTCTCTGAGAGGTCTATGGACCAGACTGTAGGAGACTGGAAAACTGACTGGAATGATGGAAGGAGTCTCAGACCTGTTTCAGTCTTGTAAGAGTACAGGTCCAGGAGGAAATCACACCAGATCTCTTTAACAAGGAATCCTTTGTATGTGCAGACTGATGATAACAGCTCCACTATCTTCTCTCCTGTCTGATTTTCTCTCTCTGCTGCTGCACAGAACAGATTCATCAAGAACCTGGTTTCCTCTGTAGGGTCTGATGACTGAGGTAAAAAACTGAAACCATAAGGATTGGGAAAATTCATGTTTAGATTAGATACTTTACTCCAATAAAAGCTCCGTCTAAAGTCTCATATGAATGTGTGAGTAGACCTGGGTGGTATGAACAAAAATATATATCACAGTATTTTTCTAATTTCTGATGGTGTCATGGTATATTACGGTATTTTTTTTTTATGTATAATCACGTGTTCACAACATTTTCTACTGGTTGAGAGGAATTAAAGCAGTAGATTGACTGAGGACGGACTATTTTACTGTGTGATGAGTAAATATTGTAGAATAATCCCACACTAGTAGTAAAACAGGTTAGCATGACCCCGTGTTAGCACTGACCGCTAATGTGGAAATCTGGAGACATTTACAGCTAAAAAAAAAAAAAAAAAATTAATTAATTAATTTTATGTTGTCAAGATGAAATGAAAAAACAAGGACGATTCCGGTTTCATTTATTTTGACTTATGTATTTGTAGTTAAACATATTTAAACTGCGATGTCTGTAACGTCTATAGCAGTGTGACCGGTTGCTGTAATAATTGTAGTCTTTGTGCAACAGTTTTTTATTTCTCATTCATAAAAAGTTAAAATTGGAGACATTTTCAGGGCAGCTTTAGTCAGGAGACAGGTCATCCAAAACGGGGACATCTGGTCACCCTAAAAAAAAAATAACAAAAAAAAATCTACACAGCACCTTTTATTTGGCACAAGCCCTCTCGTTCCGCCACTTCTTTATTTTTGGACCTTTCCATCTTCACCACCCCTCCCAGTGACACAGTCGCATCATGTGTGTTTAGAAGCTCTACATTGAAAATGGTCCGGTCTCAAACAGCGTCTCACGGTGCAGCGTTCTGAACACCACTCAGATACAAAGGTATGACGGTAAATTCATATGATAACGGGGAAAAAATACTGGTAATTGGTATGAACCTGTTCACCACTCAGCCCTATGTGTGAGAATGTGTTTTGTTTCATTTTAATTTAAACAGACACCCACACAGATTGATGGCGCTGTTTTAAATAAATGACAAGTCAAATCAAAAGCAACAACACAAACACAAATCAACATCAATCACAAATATGGTTATTATTTACCTGAGCTGTGAGATATAAGGCAGACACTGCAGGAAACTCCTCACTTCACTCTCTTCATGTGAGCAGCCTCTCAGCTCCACTGGTTTCTTCTTTGATTGGAGTTTCATCACTTCCAGGAGGATGGAGGTCTTTCTCTCTGAGAGGTTTATGGACCAGACTGTAGGAGACTGGAAAACTGACTGGAATGATGGAAGGAGTCTCAGACCTGTTTCAGTCTTGTAAGAGTACAGGTCCAGGAGGAAATCACACCAGATCTCTTTAACAAGGAATCCTTTGTATGTGCAGACTGATGATAACAGCTCCACTATCTTCTCTCCTGTCTGATTTTCTCTCTCTGCTGCTGCACAGAACAGATTCATCAAGAACCTGGTTTCCTCTGTAGGGTCTGATGACTGAGGCACAAAACTGAAATATAAAGATTAAACATATGATATGTGGTATACTTTTCATCAAATAGATTTTTATCAGCGAACTATAGCAAAATGTTTGTTATATTATTGAATATCTGTATGTACATAGTCATATTACACTGGTCAAAAACTGAAAAAAAAAACTTTTTTTGTCAGAATATATCAAGTCAGTTTCACTCCTAAGATACTGAACTGGAGATCACACCAGCAAACCACTGGTGTGAATGTCTCTGACTAAACAATGAGAAACAGACTCCCTGAGGACCCAACATCCTCTAGAAGTCCACTTGTATTTGTCATAGAACATCATAACTGGCAGGTCGGCCAATGTGCTTTTCACAGATGGGAGCGTGTTCACCCTCAGCACATGTGACAGAAGTGAAAAGTTTGGAGAAGCCGTGGAGAACGTTATGCTGCCTCTGACATCATTCAGCCCGACTGGTTTGGTGGTGGGTTGGTGATGGCCTGTGGAGGAATGTCCATGTAGGGACGCACAGCCCTCGACAGGTTAGACAGTGGCTCCCTGACTGCCATTAGGTATCAGGATGAAATCCTTGGACCCACAGTCAGACCCTACGCTGGTGTAAATGGTCCGAGGTTCCTAATGGTGCTAGACAATGACCTGCCTCATGTAGAGAAAGTATGCAGGGAGTTCCTAGAGGATGAAGGACTCGTTACCACTGACTGACCCACGCTCACTTGAACTAAATTTAAAGAACACCCCTGGGACATTTTGAGTTGCTGCAATTAAAGTTAAAAATCTGAATTCAGCCCTTTGTGGGCTGATCATTATCCAGCCCATGTAATCACGACTTTTTCCTTTTTTTTAGTGGTAGATAAATAAGTGATTTATATGGTGTTTTTCTTCCTACTGGTTCTCAAAGCACTTTATGATGAGAATAACACATCTAGTCATTCACTGATACAAGCACATACACATACATATCAGCATATGGACCTAGTGATACAGTACCACCACCAAATATGTCAAATACAATGATTTACCTGAGCTGTGAGATATAAGGCAGACACTGCAGGAAACTCCTCACTTCACTCTCTTCATGTGAGCAGCCTCTCAGCTCCACTGGTTTCTTTTCTGATTGGAGTTTCATCACTTCCAGGAGGATGGAGGTCTTTCTCTCTGAGAGGTTTATGAACCAGACTGTAGGAGACTGGAAAACTGACCTCAGTTTTGGTATGACATTTAAAAACCCTTCACTCTTGACATGTTGGTACAAATAGAGAAGGAGGTTATTTATGTCAGTTTTATCAGGAAACAATGAGAGGAGCATATTCACTACACTGTCACAGTTGTGTTCATTGTGTAGTGCTGCTCTGACACATAAATCCAGTAACAGCCTCTTCTGATCTCTCTCCAGTGCTGATTGCTCCGACTGACTCCATAAATCTGGATTTCTGTCAGACTTCCTGAAGCTGCATGAAAACAAACAGGTGTTTCAAACATGTTTCTACTGCATGTACTGTAGAATGGCATCATAAACTACTTTTATAACACAGTCACAACCACATCGAGTATTTTCCACATATGTTTCACCAGTGGAAGTTTTGTTGGTCTTCAAATATACTACACAAGTTACAGCTACAGACGGGTCATTATCACGTAGAGACATCGCTGCCAAGATCTATCACCTACTACAGGAGCAGTGACATGACGCTTACTGAAGGTCAAAGAATGCTGCTTTAAGTCATGTCACATCTGAATCACATTAAAACAATGTACTAGTAAACAGCCATCCACAACATTCTACTCCTGTGCTCCACGAAGAGCTCATAATAACCTCATGAAAGTATAACATAGAGCTTTTTATGTGTTCCTGAATAACAACTGTACATTTATGTCTATTTCTGAAGAAACCCAATAGTAAACAGTTCTGAGGTGAAAAGAGTTCAGGGAATTAAAACTCCAGGAGCAGGAAAATCAAAAGGGTTATAATACCCAGACTCATCCTTCACAGTGAGGCTTGATTCTACAAAATCTAATTATTAACTTGAGTAGCTTTACTCATGGATTCCTGAATCCTTATATTCCACCTCATCTCACCACACAATGTATTAAAAAAATTATGACAACCACAACGCTGTGATTTTCATTTTGACACAGACAGACTGGATCTGGGTAAAATGTTGTGTAATAATTATGACTCTAAAGTAAAATCTTACCTGAGCGAGCTGATGTATGGTAGTGCCTGTAAGAGGGACTCACACAGGTTCTGGCAGACAGAAGTCACTCTGTCCCCGTACAGACAGACATTCACCTTCTTAGTCATTCTCTGCATGACTTCAACAGCTCTGTCAAACAGACGTCTTTTACCCTCAACTGGAAGGTGTAGCTGATTTCCATCTATACTAAGCAAGGTCACATAGTCCATCTGTCTGTCACTGAGAAGGAAAATCTTCCACAGCTGCTGTGGCAGAGGGTCACACCTAGAAAGTAAAGAAGAGCCCATTATCTGGTTATTGAACTAATCCAGAGTTAGTGTCATTCTCAGTTTATAAGCAGTAGAGTGAGTCCTACCATTGGACATTTTCCAGACATCCAAACAGTTGTCTCATTCCTTGCTCTGATATCGTTGCATCCTCTAGGTTCAGCCATGCTTTCCTTTCCTTACACTGACTGAGCACATAGGCCAGAGCACAGCAAGGGGAACAGTCCAGACTCTCTTCACTGAGGTCAAGCTGGTAGTCCAGTCTGTCCAGAAGGTAGATGCAATCTTCAGGACTCTGGGACTCATACAAGCACTGACATAAGAACAGTATGTCGACATTGAGCCCACTGTCCTCAGAGTCATCCACACCTTGCTTCTTTAGACCAGGAGAAAATGTAGTTATCACCTCCTTTAAGAACCAGTCAGATGTATTTTTGAGATCATCAGCTGGAATCAGAAGCCTCATCAAAGTAGGTTTCCTCTCACTCAACAATCGACACATGAAAGGGATCAGATGTTTCATGTGTCTCATCTCCTCAGTGAGACACTGCTTTAACACATCTCTGATTCGATCAGGATTCTTCAACAGCCACAGAGCTGCAAAAAACTCCTGCACTGTGTAATGTAGAAAGGCGTATATCGTTTCTGTTTCAGTACAGGCGGCTTTGATAACAAGTGGTTTCAGGAAGGAAAGGACACAGCTGTCTTCACAGGACACTTCAGTCAGGTTCACAGTTTTTCCTCGAGTGGCAACAAAAGCGACCTCAGCCAAAGACAGTATTTCGTTCTTCTTGGTGCTGATGAAGGAGTTGAGATCTTTGTTCTTTGTTTTGTTGCTGTTTATCTGAAGACAGTGACGAACAATATTGATGTAGATTTCTGTCTCAGTGCACGGCTGTGGAGAGCCTCCTGATGAGAAGCAGGCAGCCACCATCAGTGCATACACTGGGACATGGCAAAGAGTCACCAACTCCAGGTTGGTCAAAACCTTCTCTTGTTCATTACCGAGTGCTGCAGATAAGTATGATCTGATGGTCTGCTCACTAAAGCCTTTCACCTCCACTCTGACACAGTCTCCATAAAAGAAGTCATCCTCGTCAGCTGGTCTGCATGTTATGATGATCTTTGCATCAGGTAGAAGGTCTTTCTCTACAAGGCTCTTCACCACTGATGAACAGAGATCTGTGATTCCATCCAAAATGATTGTCACATTTTCAGAGTTCTTCTTTATATCATCTAAGACCTCATCAGCCCCTTCTTCTGGTCCAATGGACACATTGAAAAGAAGCTCCTCTAAACTCCTGGCTGCTGTGATGTTGGATGTTTCTCTCATATCAAAGTAAAACATGTAGTCTAACTCCTTGTTGTCTCTTTCTGCCCAGAGTCTCAGCATTTCATGAGTGAGAGCTGTCTTTCCGATTCCAGGCTTCCCAACCAAGACTATGTTCTTATATGTTTTCAGCAAGTCACTGGGGGAAATTTCTGTTTTGTCCTCAGGGATGTATGTCCTGAGCTTTTTAGGACGAATCATTTGGCCTTTCTTTCTCTTAAGTTTCTTTATTTTAGATGGAGAAACATTGTCTTGTGTATCTAACACAAGTGAAGTGTACGACAGATCCGGCTTCTTGTCTTCAAACAGATTTTTACTTGCCTTCCAAAACTCATTTGATAACTTCCGTGCTTTAGACTTTAGCTTGGCCTGGTATTTGTGGCATGACTTTGGTCCTAAAATAAATATACCATGAATTAATACTTGTAGCACATCAAAACTCTCAAATGTACACACATTCTCAGTTAGATTTTGACTCAAAAATACCTTGTAAGTAGGTTAAATCCACTTGCGGGTCCTCCTTGAAAGAAAAGCAACTGATCCAGTGATGCAGGTCAAACTTCCTGGCCTCAGTGGAAGCATCACTCTTGTTCTTAGAGGGAAGAGGTTGCCTCTCTAAGGTCCTCTTCCTCGTTGTGTCAATGATCCTGAGAAACTCGTAGCAGGCTGCTTCCCCTTTATTTGTGACTGAGTCCAGTATTTTTCTGGTTTTATCATAATCATCCCTCTCTGCTCGTATTTTGCTGACTTCTTCATCAGTGAGGACTCCTTTCTGATACAAGTTCTCCAAAATCACAGAGAGATTCTTTAACTCTCCCACAAGGTGGGTTCTGGCACTCCTGACATAATCTAACGCAGACTGTGTGGTACAAGCCATGTGTCCTGACTTCTGTCTGTTTATCGATTTAAAGATAAACACATCCCATGTCTCTTACAGGCAGATTTATCCCCACAGTTCACATATATCTGCAGCGCAGGTAAAACGCCTGGCTGCATCAGTGGTTTTGAGGTAGTATAAAAATGTCTGACATTCTAACTATAGGTACTACTGTTTACCTCCTTTTTTACAAATTATGCAGGATACAAAATGGCAAATATTGTATGGGATGTGTGTATTCTTGGATCAACCATAACATTTTGACAGAGTGGTCACGCTTACAGATGAAGTGGATAACACAGATTATCTGGGTATCACAGCACCTGTCAAAGGGTGGGATATAGCAAGTAAACATAGAGAGAACTAAACAAGTTCAAGTTGTCTGAAA
This sequence comes from Mugil cephalus, assembly GCF_022458985.1. Classification (NCBI taxonomy): domain Eukaryota; kingdom Metazoa; phylum Chordata; class Actinopteri; order Mugiliformes; family Mugilidae; genus Mugil; species Mugil cephalus. The sequence continues at coordinate 15,402,709 of NC_061792.1, read as the reverse complement.
ATACAAAGTTGAGAGAGAGAGGAACTTACACATGAGTCTCAACATCTCCACTGACGATAAACAGCTGTTCAGTACCTCTGGAATTGGATCGGATGACAAAAAATTAATAAATAAAAACAACAAAGGATTATTATCAGACTTCAAAGACACTGATAGTGTCTGTGAAAGACCAGCATAACTTACCCATGGGGAAATTACATATCTCATCCTATGTAACCACTTATCCTCACTAGTGTTGCAGGATAGCTTGAGCCCATCCAGCTGTCATCAGGTGAGAGGCGGGGTACACCCTGGACAGGTCTCCAGTCTATCACAGAGAGACAGACAACCATCACACTCACACTTACGGCTAATTTAGAATCACCAAGCAACCTAACGAGCATGTCTTTGGATAATGGGAGGAAGATGCAAGGAGAACATATGAACTCCACAACCATCAGTGCTAACCACTACTGGCTGAGCAAGTGCAGTGATGGAGAAGGGAGATTTGGATTGTTTAGTGAAAAAAAAAATAATAATAATAAAATAAAAAATAAAAATACAACTACAAACTACAACTTCAGATAATTTCTGAGGGCTGGTCAACGCCAAAGAAAACAGAGAAATAATATAATAAACTCCAGCCCGACCGTTAACCGTTAACTTGCGCTGATAACGTTAACATAGTTACAGCTGCTCCGCTATCATAAAGTTAGCTTCAAATAAACTGTCGCTTCAAATTTAGTTAAAATACTCACAGAGGTGCAAGATGAGTAAACCGCGTTTGTTTAGTGCGGGGGGGAAAAATACACCTGTTTTAATTTAACACGAAGTGGTGAAGTTACTTTACTTTTTCAGTTCCTGTCAGCGTCCGTTGACCACACATGGTCACACATAAGTTTTGTTTTAGTTCGTTATTTGACGCTATCCATTTTATTCCTCGGGTCGCTGATGTAGAAATGATCATGTGTGCAACTTCCTGTGACATTCTTAACAATTTTTTTCAGTGTTTCACAAGGACTTTGAATCATACTTCAGTGACTACCTTTATGTAATTTATAGTGGGAAATGAAGCGCGTTTCATGCCGGGTTTCGTTCTTTCTCTTCTTTATTTATTTTTTGTTCTTAAGTGTCAATGTCCCCGTAGCAACTTTGTTTGTGTTATTGGTTTTTGCACTGCTGGATTTAATGTGAAACACAAAAAAAAAAGATCTTGTGCTTTTACACCTGACAACAATAACTGCACGTGGATCACTTAAGACATTGTCGGATACAAATGATAACTAGAACAACTTTGGATAACTTAAATTATTTAAAATGTATCACACCACGTGGTCGAGAGACGCAAAACTGAGCACATTGGATGATTTCATGTTTCATTTACAGCGTAAAAATTAAAATTGTAAACGCGTTCTACATAAAAAAAATAACACTCTATTATTCTTTGTTACTCTTACCTCTGTGTCAAAGCGTTCACTGCACCCAGAGAGGTTTGATCACATCGATGATCACTATTTCCTGGTCTTATACTTTCATTTCGAACAGGCGTCTAGATTCTAGGTTGAGTCTAGTAGTGGCGTCACTACACGACACGCCTCTGTCTGTGTTCACTATTCACCACCAGAGGGAGATAAAGCTCCAGTTAAAATCCTAAACAGATGGACAGTTTGGAGAAAATGGAACTTTACTGAACATTAATTAGTAAATATAAAAACACACTGTATTTTATGACGTTTGTGTTGGTCAAATGCTTTATTTAAACCTGTCCCATATCATTAGTGTGGGAGATCCCCATCTTGTTAAACATCTGACACATCACTGGCTGCTTCACTGACCCCTGAACAAATATTTGATATTTAAGTGTCTTCACACCAGACTATCAGTGGTCACTGTTTGTACTGAAACCGTTCAGCTGGCCTGTGTGTGGTGTCTGTGGTGTAAACGCCTCTGGGTGTGTCCTCGTTTCAGTTCGGTTGACTTTCACTTTCATGGCGCAGACTGTGTCGCAGATCTGCTTCTGCGCGCACAACTCCACCTGAAGACTGCAGTCACGCCATCTGCGCTTCGGCGAGGCACGGTCGCGCTATCTACACTTGAAAATCGAGTGCCCGTCTACATCGCATCGGACGGTAAAGCGTTTGAGCGGTTTTATGGTGCATTCAAGTGCATCCCGCAAACTCGGAAGTCTATATTTTTCTTCTTATTTTCACTTGTTGAAATACATATATCAGTCATTATTTTGTTGTTATTTTACTACATTCTATTTAATGATTAAAACTAAGTGACAGAACATAATTATTGAAGCATATTCAGAATCCAACTCATTTCTGCATAGTCAGATTTGAAAACTTAATTAAGAAAAGAATCAAATTGTTTTCCGCATACTCTACAGCTACCACTGTGGTGATTTTCAATTTATTTCACTGCATCACTTTCTGAAAATGTGATGTTGAATTCTTATCCAATGAATGATGTATATGGGCAGAGAAAAAAAAAATTAAAAAAAATAAACTAATAGTTTTCTGCAAACTCCACCAGATTCTTGTTCTACATGTCCCCAGCTACCAACAAATTTTCAACAATTTGATTTATTTATTTATTTATAATTGTTTTTTTGAATCTGCCCATATACATCATTCATTGGGTATGATTTCAACATCACATTTTCAGAAAATGATGCAGTGAATTATGTTGAAAATCACTACAGTGGTAGCTGGGGGCATGTAGAACACGAATCTGGTGGAGTTTCGAGAAAACAATTTGTTTTGTTTTTTTAATTATTTTTTTAATCTGCCCATATACATCATTCATTGGGTATGATTTCAACACGAGTTTATTTGAAAATGATGCAGTGAATTAAGTTGAAAATCACCACAGTGGTAGCTGGGACGTGTAGAAGAAGAATCTGGTGGAGTTTGCAGAAAACAATTTGTTTTGTTTTTTTAATAATTTTTTTAAATCTGCCCATGTGCATCATTCATTGAGCCAAATTCAACACGAGTTTATCTGAAAATGATGCAGTGAAATATGTTGAAAATCTCTACAGTGGTAGCTGGGACGTGTAGAAGAAGAATCTGGTGGAGTTTGCAGAAAACAATTTGATTAGTTTTTTTAATTATTTTTTTAATCTGCTCATATACATCATTCATGGAGCATACTTTCAACACAAGTTTACTTGAAAATTATGCAGTGAATTAAGTTGAAAATCTACACAGTGGTAGCTGGGGATGTGTAGAACCAGAATCTGGTGGAGTTTGCAGAAAACAATTAGTTTTGTTTTTTTAATTATTCTTTTAATCTGCCCATATACATCATTCATTGGATAAGAATTCAACATCACATTTTCAGAAAGTGATGCAGTGAAATAAATTGAAAATCACCACAGTGGTAGCTGTAGAGTATGCGGAAAACAATTTGATTCTTTTCTTAATTAAGTTTTCAAATCTGACTATGCAGAAATGAGTTGGATTCTGAATATGCTTCAATAATTATGTTCTGTCACTTAGTTTTAATCATTAAATAGAATGTAGTAAAATAACAACAAAGTAATGACTGATATATGTATTTCAACAAATGAAAATAAGAAGAAAAATATAGACTTCCTAGTTTACGGGATGCACTTGAATGCACCATAAAGCCGCTCAAACGCTTTACCGTCCGATGCGATGTAGACGGGCACTCGATTTTCAAGTGTAGATAGCGCGACCGTGCCTCGCCGAAGCGCAGATGGCGTGACTGCAGTACCTGAAGGTAATGAAGCCGTTTTATGTATGCAATGTTAATATCAGCCGTAGGCAGCTCAGAGACAACAGAAATCTGCTGAAACTTTTTGTGGAGACCGATGCAGCTTTTCAGCCTCCATCAGTCTGTGGACGAGGCGGAGATGTGCCGCCTCTGTCCCGCTGTCTGAGCCTCTGAGAGCGGCCTGAGCTCTGGGGACAGAGGCTGGAGGACAGCTGCATGACTTTCTGTGTTATTATATTTATCAGTGTAGAATAGAACGGATTTTCTTTCCTTTATACTTTAATATTTCCTTCGAGCATTTAGTGGGACTTTGCATTTCGCTGAAGAGCTTTTGCTTTTACTGAATTATGTGCATGTTTTGGAGATATTTGACTTTATAATGTATCGGAGACTTGAGCTCACACATCATCACCACCACTTCTGCTCCGTAGAAGTCAGCGTGTGAAGGCTGCATGAGCCTTGACTGCACTTCATTCAGTTTTATGCAGCATTCATCACTTCTTCATTGTCTTTATTTCTTATAAATCTTTTGTTTTAATGCATGTGTGTGTGTGTGGCTGCATAATATTAATGTGCATAACATGAAATACTGTTACATTTTAATTTGACAAAAAAATGACACAATGGATTCATGACTTTCCTTTTTAACTTGTCAATTCCTTTTCAGGGAGCTAATAATTATTAATAAATAATAATTATTTGGCCTTTGCAACCTGAACTTATGAATTTATTCAAATGAGTGAAGTGGACACTGAGCGTCCGTTAATCAGTCAAATATGTGCTGGTTCCAGCCTCCAGTCTGTGAGTTTGAAATGTTTCTGGTTAATTGTTAATTGACTGTGGAGCTTCAAGAGTTTTTATTGAGAGTAGACCAGTCAACATCCAGAGCCAGTGAGTGGAGGAGCAGCTGATATTTTTACAGCAGAGATGATCTCAGTTGATGTTCAGGTGAATGATTTGTGTTTCCTCTGCAGGTGAAGGTAGAACCTGTGTGTGAGCTGATGAATTCAGTGGCATGGACCAGAGTGAGGACAGAGCAGACTCTCCTGGACCTGAACCTAAACCCAGCTGTGCATCTGTGAAGAGCAATGACGCCACTGAACGTAAAAGACAAAAGTTCTCCCCTCAGAACAGGTAAGACATTGGAGATTTAAAATGAAAACACATCCAATATTGCACTAAATCTCCATCTCTCTGCAGCTTTCAGATCCACAGTCCTGACAGTGGGACCCCGATGGACGACAGCACCGTAAGTTATCCTTCAACAAGTCCCTTCCTCTTTTGTTCCAGATGTGAACGTTTGAGATGTATTCCAAATTAACTTTCTTGGCCAGGAGTAGCAGGGGTATTTCAGACAAACCGAGCGTCCATTGTGAGGCGGCATCTGACCTGCCAGCTTAGCTCTATCGTTTTTTTTAAAAGGAGCTTCAGTCATCTTAAACTGTCTGCCCTGTTAGGTCTGCCACTGGCTTTACATTAAGAGGGAGCACATAGGAAGTGAGCTTGCATCATGTATGAGCGTTATCTCACTGCAGCAGTCGGGGTGGTTCCCATTTGATGTTAAGACTGTTAACATATTTGGAGTCTCTGTTTTGTACTTGTGTTGTCATTCCCCTTGGTCTGTAAATGTTTGGACAGTGACATGAGTTTTGATGTTTTTGCCATCAGGACGGTGCAGGTGGACACACCAACACAATAGAATAAAGTTAATTGGAACAGATTGATCCAGAATAATTCAAATGTTTCTGTTCTTACTCTTGTCTCAGCACACGTTAAAGGAGTGGCTGCTGAACACTTTGATGGATTTGAACACTGAGCAGATGAAGCATTTCAGATGGCGGCTGCAGAATGCGGAGGAGGCAAAGCATGGGTTTAAACCTATTAAAATATATTATCTGGAGAAAGCAGATATATACCGCATGGTGGATCTGATGGTGCAGATGTACAGCACACAGACTAGAACGGTGGTCGAGAAGATTTTAAAGGAAATCCTCAGGAATGAAGGTCAGTCAGAGGGAGGGGAAACCCTGGGACATGTGTCACATAACACAGTCATGAAAGGATTTACGCTGTTTGACCCAGAATAAAAGTCGTCTCATTGCTGGTCTCCAACAGGAAAACCTCTGCCTCAGGACGTCGTTACTGCAGGTATGTTTTCAGTCTGTTCCATTCAGTTGAAACATGCAGACACAGAGGAACTATCTCTGTTTATGCTGCAGAATAACCCTTTCATCTTCAGCACACTTCCTTAAAAGATGACGGTTAGAGTACGATGCATGTTTCCTTTTTCCTGTGGAGTGGCTGCTTGCTAGTATGTGACTATGTATTTCTCTGGTTTCACCCTTGATCATCTGAACTCTTAAGATATGAAAATTGTGTCTCGAAAGTAGAAGATTTTAACTGTATTTTGAACTGTGCTGCAAAATCACCCTTGAGTGTGGTAACTAAATTAATTATTTCTGTGCATTAGTCATGTTCTCTTTTAATGACATAACAAAGAACCACCATCAGAACCAGAACGACCCACTCGTCTGACTGTCTTACTGTGGACCGATGGATAGCTAGACTTAGTAACTCCCTCCAACTGCAGATGCTACATCGCCTGAAGTCGCATGCTCACATCAGCAGAAGCTTCTTGGGATTATATTATAATGTTTGAATAGTTTAAAGCCACAGTAGCTCTAACACACAGATGGTCTGATTATCTGTTGTTGTGTCGTTCAGGTGCTCTTGACAGGTGTCGACGTAAACTTAAATCTAGTCTGAAGGAGAAGTTCCAGTGTGTGTTTGAGGGAATTGCTAAAGCTGGAAACTCAACCCTTCTGAATGAGATCTACACAGAGCTCTACATCACAGAGGGAGGGACTGCAGAGGTCAATGATGGACATGAGGTCAGACAGATTGAAATAGCATCCAGGAAACTACACAGATTAGAAACAACCATCAGACAAGAAGACCTCTTTAAAGCCTCACCTGGAAGACAGAAACCAATCAGAAGAGTGATGACAAAGGGAGTGGCTGGCATTGGGAAAACAGTCTTAACACAGAAGTTCACTCTGGACTGGGCTGAAGACAAAGCCAACCAGGAGATCCTCTTCATATTTCCATTGACTTTCAGAGAGCTGAATGTGGTGAAAGAGAGAAAGTTCAGCTTGGTGGAACTTGTTCATCACTTCTTCACTGAAACCAAAGAAGCAGGAATCTGCAGCTTTGAAGAGTTCCAGGTTCTGTTCATCTTTGACGGTCTGGATGAGTGTCGACTTCCTCTGGACTTCCACAACACTGAGATCCTGACTGATGTTACAGAGTCCACCTCAGTGGATGTGCTGCTGACAAACCTCATCAGGGGGAAACTGCTTCCCTCTGCTCGCCTCTGGATAACCACACGACCTGCAGCAGCCAATCAGATCCCTCCTGAGTGTGTTGACATGGTGACAGAAGTCAGGGGGTTCACTGAGCCCCAGAAGGAGGAGTACTTCAGGAAGAGGTTCAGAGATGAGGAGCAGGCCAGCAGGATCATCTCCCACATCAAGACATCACAAAGCCTCCACATCATGTGTCACATCCCAGTCTTCTGCTGGATCACTGCTACAGTTCTGGAGGATGTGTTGGAAACCAGAGAGGGAGGAGAGCTGCCCAAGACCCTGACTGAGATGTACATCCACTTCCTGGTGGTTCAGGCCAAAGTCAAGAAGGTCAAGTATGATGGAGGAGCCGAGACAGATCCACACTGGAGTCCAGAGACCAGGGAGATGATTGAGTCTCTGGGAAAACTGGCTTTTGATCAGCTGCAGAAAGGAAACCTGATCTTCTATGAATCAGACCTGACAGAGTGTGGCATCGATATCACAGCAGCCTCAGTGTACTCAGGAGTGTTGACACAGATCTTTAAAGAGGAGAGAGGCCTGTACCAGGACAAGGTGTTCTGCTTCGTCCATCTGAGCGTTCAGGAGTTTCTGGCTGCTCTTCATGTCCATCTGAGCTTCATCAACTCTGATGTCAACCTGATGGAAGAGCCAAGATCCTGGTGGTCTAAACTATTAAAAAGAAGAATACATCTACATCAGAGTGCTGTGGACAAAGCCTTACAGAGTCCAAATGGACATCTGGACATGTTCCTCCGCTTCCTCCTGGGTCTTTCACTGCAGACCAATCAGACTCTTCTAAGAGACGTGCTGACAAAGACAGGAAGTAGCTCACAGACCAATCAGGAAACAGTCCAGTACATCAAGGAGAAGATCAGTGAGAATCTGTCTGCAGAGAGAATCATCAATCTGTTCCACTGTCTGAATGAAATGAATGATGGTTCTCTAGTGGGGGAGATCCAACAGTCCCTGAGATCAGGACGTCTCGCCACAGATAAACTGTCTCCTGCCCAGTGGTCAGCTCTGGGCTTCATCTTACTGTCATCAGGAGAAGATCTGGATGAGTTCAACCTGAAGAAATACTCTGCTTCAGAAGAGGTTCTCCTGAGGCTGCTGCCAGTGGTCAAAGCCTCCAACAAAGCTCAGTAAGTATATCATCAGTAAATGAACATCAGTCTCTCAGCCGGTGACAGAAGTTACTAGTTCTTTTTTGTTTTTTTTGTCTTCAGACTGAGTGACTGTAACCTCTCAGAGAGAAGCTGTGAAGCTCTGTCCTCAGTTCTCAGCTCCAAGTCCTCTAATCTGACCGAGCTGGACCTGAATGAAAACAGCCTCCAGGATTCAGGAGTGAAGCAGCTGTGTGCTGGACTCAAGAGTCCAAACTGTAAACTGGAGACTCTGAGGTCAGTTTGCATGTATTTTATTAGCAGCATTCTGGAGAACAGAGATCCAGTTTAGATGATGTCTTTTGTCTGGACTGTTGTACAGAACCAGAAGCTAATTAAAGTGTTGGCATCTTTGTGTTTCCTGTTGAGCTGCAGTGGAGAGATATAAACTCAAAAAGGAAACTTATTCTCAACAGGAACTTTGGTAAATGCCCTCTTGATTAGTGTCAGTCAGATGTTAGGGAGATATAACCTGAAGAACTCTGTAATGTCCATATGTGACTGTTGTTGGAAGACATTTAATAAGATAATAAGAGATGTGATTTGAGCTGCAACTTATAGTTCTTTGATACGTTCGTTATCCAGTTTGAGCCACTGCAGTTTTTCAACGATCAGCTGTGGCCCTCTGGTCTTAGCTCTGAAGTCCAACCCCTCCCATCTGAGACTTCTGAACTTGAGCAACAACAAGCTGGAGGATTCAGGAGTGAAGCAGCTGTGTGGTTTTCTGGAGAGTCCAGACTGTAGACTGGAGACTCTGAGGTCAGTTACTGTTGTGGATCTGATCTGATCTGATCTGAACTTACCTCCATCCATAACGTTGTAACTTTCCATTTCAGGTTGAGTGGCAGCAGTCTGTCAGGGATCAGCTGTGGTTTTCTGGTCTTAGCTCTGAAGTCCAACCCCTCCCATCTGAAACACCTGCACCTGAGTAACAACAGTCTGCAGGGTCCAGGAGTGAAGCAGCTGTGTGGTTTTCTGCAGAGTCCAGACTGTAGACTGGAGACTCTGAGGTCAGACTCCATGTTAATATGATGATCAGCTCAGAGTTTCTGGATTTCTTGGGGTTAATGGAGCTGTGAACTGATCTCCATCTGGTTGTTTTTCATGTTCTCTCATGTTTTCCTGCATCCTACTTGTGTCCTCTGGTTCCTTGTATATTTAATGTGTCTATTTAACATTGAACTTTGTCTTTTTCTTTTCTTTGTTTCCTCCTTTCTGCAGGTTGATTCGCTGTGATTTGACAGGGATCAGCTTTGATTGTCTGGGCTCAGCTCTGAAGTCCAACCCGTCCCATCTGACGGAGCTGGACCTGAGTTACAATAAAGAGCTGAAGGATTCAGGAGTGAAGCAGCTGTGTCGATTTCTAGAGAGTCCAGACTGTAGACTGGAGAATCTGGGGTCAGTTACTGTCTGTTTCTACTGTAGATCCAAATTATGGTCATTCAGATCTTCCATCCATACAGTTTACTTTTACTTAATTCAGTCCCAAGGTGGTTTCTAATCAGTGCTAACGAGTCACATCTGGATGAGTGAAAATGCTCTTTCTTCTTTCTTTATCCAGTTTGAGTTCCTGCGGTTTGTCAGAGATCAGCTGTGATTCTCTGGTCTCAGCTCTGAAGTCCAACCCCTCCCATCTGAAAAGTCTGGACCTGAGTTACAACAAGCTGCAGGGTCCAGGAGTGAAGCAGCTGCGTGATCTTGTGAAGAGTCCACTCTATAAACTGGAGACTCTGAGGTCAGTAGTAGCTGTAGTAGTTCAGCCGTAATGAACTGATCCTGTGTTTCCATTGAACCTGCAGCTTCTCAGTGAAGCTGTGAGAGATGATGTGAAGGCGACAACCTTACGACATGTGAACAGACACTGACTGACCGATGAGGAAGTGACTCTACCTGTTGTTTCTTCTTCTCTCTACAGCGACTGGTGACCATCTCCTCCGAGGTGAGAGTGAACAGGATGAGCTGTGTCCTGATGGTCCTGAGAGGTTGAAGCAGACTGTGCCTGGACCATGTTACTGGGAGGTGGAGAGGAGACCTTCATCCACATGGTCTCCATTTATGACCATCAACAGAGCTGCATGTGAACTCTTCACAGAGCTCCAACAGATCCAGTCCCTCATGAATGATTCAGACACGTCCATCAACAACACTCGAGCATCAACAGTTCTTCCTGCTGGTTTCCAGTGTTCACACCATTTATCTTTGTTAATGAAGACTTCGTGGTTTCCAGAACAAAGTTTGAAGCTGAAGACAATTTTTTGAATGTATTTTAGTGTATATATGTTTTAGTATATTTCATGTTTAGCATTTTTTCATTTATTTCCCTGTAATATTTAATATATTTAGTATTTCGTACACCAGAAACGTATACAGTAACTATTGTATTTATTTTTTCTAAACCTTAAACTATGCAATGATGCTGCACTGTGGAATAAATCTGTACAGCCTGGTACAAAAACTTTGTTGATCTGTTCAGCTTATTTTTCTATTAATTTTATTTTTTTATGACTTATCCATTCATTTGCTTGTTAAGCCTCAAAGTCCTGCATAATTAAGGGAGTGACAAGTAACAGCTGGGAGCTGTCAGCAAGCACTAGCTGTTAATCCCTGGAGTTAATTAGCTCTCACTGTGTTGTCACACGAGTCACATTTCAATAAATTCTATTTGTACTGACTCTCCTCAGGTCAGACTACAGATGCACAGTCAACCGTCAACTGAAAGTACAAGCAGATCATACTAATATATCATTAATCTTAAACATTTTAATAACACGCCTTAATTTAACAAATTAAAGTCAAATCATTACTTCAGGAAAACATCAAACTCATCAACAGTTACTACTTTACCTGGTGAGCTGATATTTTCCATCCTCACACACTAACTACAGTCAACATGGAGCAAGGGGCTGTCCTTAGCTCCTTAGCTCCAGGTGAGGATTAGCAGAGAGACCACAGCTGGAGGCCAGTGACCTCTGACGCCCGCCAACAGTCACTCCAAGGAAGGGGACGCCCCCGCGTATGCAGAACTTCACCCTCCCACATGAATAAAAGCTGCAGCAGCAGAGAAACTTCAGACAGTTTGAGGACAAATTTCAAACCTATGCACTCAGAATCAGAGGAGATGGCAGAGAGGAAAGTCATCCTGTTCAACTTCTGGGGAATTGTTGTCCCTTCTCGGCCCGATGCCGTGTTCGACAAGTTCGAGGAGGTGCACGAGCTGCCGAGGTTAGTTCCTGCTGTCACATGTCATGTGTGCAGAGTAAAGATGTTCTGTGTAGTGTGCAGCTCAGTCAGAGTAAAGATGTGTGCGCTCTGGTTGTCAGGGGTTTCCTGTCCAGTGTGGCGTCCCAGAAGGACGGCGCCATGATGCAGGCGGAGAGAGGCTCCATAAGTCTTTCTCAGGTGGGTGAAGATGTTTGCTGCTTTCCTTCAGGTCTGTCATGTGGCGTTGCTTTTACTGACCGTGGTTGACTGCGTGTGAAGATGATCCCAGCGTTGGAGGCCGACTGTGCGAAGGAGGCTCGGGTCAGGGGAGTGACTCTGCCGTCTGATTGGTCAGTCAAAGGCCTGCTGGAGGAGCTCAGAGGGGCGATGGCGGACGTCCAGACAGCCGTGCTGAAGACGTCTTCCAGCCTGCGTGGCAGTGGTACACTACAGTCTGAGTTACTCATTTCTAAGTTGGGGAAGAGATGTCTGAATGTGACTTTACTCTCTGGTCTAAAGGGTTACTGACAGCCGTGCTGGCCAACCACTGGGTAGACGACAGTGCCGATGGAGACGGCCCCGCCCGCCTTCTCTGTCTGCTGGGGGGTAATTTTGACCTGGTCCTCCAGTCCTGCCGGTCAGGTCACAGAGTCCCCGAGGCTGCCATGTTCAGCTCAGCTTTGCAGCGCCTGGGTGTGACTCCACAGCAGGTAGTGGACTCTGGTGCTGCTACATGCTGCTCACCATGACGTGGATCGACGTCTTTGTGCTGAGCCCTGCATCTTATTCCAGGCTGTGTGGCTGGATGCAGATGAGGAGGGTGTGAAGGCGGCGGAGGGAGCGGGCTTGAAGGCCATCTTGGTGGAGAACCTGGACGTCGCTCTGGAGAAACTGGCCGAGTTTACGGGAGTTCAGGTTTGAATATATCATCGAGGCTTTGATCACTGTTGCTCTGCTGCTGGTGTGAACACATCCCTGCTGTGTGCTTCAGGCTGTTGGAGCAGAGAGTCCTCCACCACCCTGCAGACTGGATCAAGTGTCTCATGGCTACGTCTCCATCAGTGTAAGGCTCTGAACCAACACCAGCAGCTCACTGACTGATCAACAGCCCACTCTCAAACACTGTTGTCTCTGTGTCTCAGCCAGGTGTCAGGATTCATTTTGTGGAAATGGGCTGTGGCCCCCCTGTTCTTCTGTGTCATGGCTTCCCTGATTCCTGGTTCACCTGGAGGCACCAGGTAACCCGATCACTTCCTGTTTCCTCAAGTCAAACAATTGCAGGAGAGTTTTGACGTGTTTCTCCTGTTGGGTAGATGCCGGCCTTGGCTGCAGCGGGGTTCAGGGCAATCGCTGCAGACATGAAGGGATACGGAGAGTCCACAGCGCCTCTTGGTGTGTTAAACTACTCATTACAACACTAATCTCTCGTGTGTGAATCGCCTGTGTTCTCTTTAACTATCATTCTCATTCTCATTCACAGACAGAGAGGAGTATTCAATGGAGAAGATTGTTAAGGTACAAACTCCCCAACAGACTGCAGATTAAAAACAAACATCTATTTATTTAATTATGTTTACACACGACACGTTTCTCTCTTTTCCTAGGATCTCGTCACGTTTTTGGACAGAATGGTGAGTAGTGGCTCGTTACACGGCATACCAGCTCATAAAGTTTCAGGTGGCAGATTCTTCTCTGGCTTTTCTCCAGTCGATACCTCAGGTCACTCTGGTTGGTCAAGACTGGGGCGGCAACCTGGTGTGGACCATGGCCCAGACTTATCCCGAGAGAGTCAGGTGAACACACACACACACACAGACAGACAGTCAGTGATCCTCTGCTGAGGCTGTGTGTGGAGGTGAAATGTGTCCTTCCTTGTGTTTGAAGGGCCGTGGCGTCTCTGAACACTCCTCTGGTGAAGGGGGATCCTTCCGTCGACATCATGGAAAGACTGAAGGCTGTTCCCTTTTTTGACTACCAGTTCTACTTCCGCAACAGAGTAAGCCATAGCGCCATCTTGTGGGCGATGCAGTGAGCGGGACAAAACCTCTTGAACACCCTGAGCCAAATGTGTGCATCCACACCTGGTGTCTCCTGTCCCTTTCTCTGAGGGATAGAAGGCAGCGTAAAGGCAGTAACCAGTGAAATCCGTGTTTGTGTTCCAGGATGTAGCGGCAGCTGAGCTGGAGAAGGATTTGGAGAGAACGTTCAACGCTGTTTTTAACAGAAACCGTGAAGAAGTGAGTACACAAACGGGTGACAACATGTAGCATCAGGTCTGGAGAACAATAACCAAGTTATGTCCCCAGAGAGCGTTAGCGTTTAGAGCGGGCGCTAACAACAACAAAAAACAAAAAACAAATATCAACTCAAGTGTAATCCAGTCTGGAGCATAATAGATGTTTCTGTATTTTTTTGCAGGATGGTCCTGTATATGACCTTATAGGAGTCTGTGATCGAGGTGAGAACATCTCCTGCTGCCTCTTCTTTTTCCACACCGATGTGAGCTCATGTTGTGTTTCCATTGTGCCACAGGCGGCCTGCTTGTGGGTCTGCCCGAACAGATTCCCCCGAGCCCCCTACTGTCAAAGGCAGACATGCAGTACTACATCAGCCAGTACAAAGAGAGAGGCTTCAGGTCACACACATTTAACATCTCAGCTAAACTTCAAAAAAAAAAAAAAAAAGGAGCTCACTGTTTCAGACTCTTCTGTTTCTTCTCATGTGTCGTACAGGAGGCCACTGAACTGGTATGGACATCTGGAAGAAAACTGGAAGTGGATGTGTACTCGGCCCTTTGACAAGGTCTGCTAGACGGAAAACTTTATGGCAGTTTCCCAAAGCTGAGTTTCTCACTGGGTTTTGTGTGTGTGTGTGTGTGTGTGGTAGTTGCTGAAGCCGGCGCTGATGGTGACGTCAGGCAGAGACCGCACACTGCCTCCATTCCTGAGCATGGGAATGGAGGAAATGGTAAGAAAGATTCAGCAGCGAGACCATTGGTGGAGTGATTGTCAGAAATGAACGTGATATTTATGAACCACAGGCAGTGAATCTGACCAGAGGACACTTGGAGGAGTGTGCACACTGGACTCAGAAAGAAAAGCCAGCAGAGACCAACGACATCCTGATATCCTGGCTCAAAAAGACACACAAGAAGTCTGGAGATGTTGCTGGAGATGAGATGTGACTGTGGAATAAAAGATGTGGATTTGTGCCAGCTGGTGTGTTTTAGTGCGTTACATTAGCAGGTGATAAATGGGCTGCATGTCCAGGGTTCACACCAGCAGCTAGCTGAGATAACTGCTGACACCTACTGGACGAATGATGACATGACAACAACACCATAAATAAAATTAATAAAAACAAAATACAATCAAATGAAAATGAACGAAATAAAATGAAATTTTACTAAACAAAGCAAAATAAACTTGCTCCTTTTTTCTTTTCATATCCGTCCATAAATCTATTAAACGTCCTCTTCTCTTGCTTAATGTAACTGTTTTATCCTGACTTCTGAAGCAAAAAAGTTGATATTAATTTTTTACTGAATGAAATTATGGAAAAAATGGATGTTTTTATGTTGGTACATGCAGTACCGTTTCTTAATGAAAACAGGAAAATATAACCCTTTTAATGCAAAATAATGATTCATCTTTATATCAAAATTCATATCATACAAAAACAGGTGAGTTTAAATGAGATTGTCGTATCACAATATAAAAGCAAAGCATCTCTTAGAAACTCAAATATGTCACATCAAATGTGTGAATGTGCTCCAGGACCTGGTCATAATAAATAATCATCATCATCATCATCATCACACACACACACACACACACACACACACACACACACACACACACACACATTGAGGCTCAGCAGCAGGGAGGAAATGAGCCATGAAAGAGTCCAGTAACATCATGAGGTTCATCACTAATAAACCTTTGTGAGCCACCTGGTTTGAGGACAGATGTTCTTAGAAGGAGCTTCACCCCAGGTCTCTGTGAAGCCTGTGGTCTCTGGCAGCGATGTTAATAAAACAGCTCTGTCAGCCAGTTTGTGTGTGTCGGTTTTCAGGCCGGTCTGATGAGTGGAGCTGGTCCTGAGCTCCCCAGGGAAGCTGCTCGTCTGTGTTGCTGCTAATGAGCCTTCACACTTTGGTGGTACTGTCCCAGAGGACTGAGGCCGGCGGAGGGTTCAGTTTCCTGGGATCACAGTACGATGCAGGCTCCAGAGCGGGGCCCTCTGGCTCCGGCTCGCTGCAGTGCTGCACCCTGATGAGTCCTGGGTGCAGCAGCCGGGGGTGGAGGCTCTCCTTGGACGGCTCGGCCCCCGCTGACGGGGCCCTCCGCTGGGGCTTGCTCCGTCTCATTTGTCTGCTTGGACCTGGAGGAGGACAGTCGTCTGAAGACTGAGAGCTGGGAGAGGACAGAGGACACATTTGTCTTTAGCTGGCTGCTTCATATCTGTCAGGGTGGACGTTTTCATCGCTGTTTAACTGCAGCATGTGTCCAGACTGGAAGCAGCTTCTTCTTATTTTAACCTGCTGTTCTTGTACCTTTTTGTTGGAGCCTGATTGGTCGGTGGAGTCACTGTCTGCCGTCCCATTGGCTGCTCTGGTGTCCCCCCTGTCTTCTCTTGGCCTGCAGTGTGGGGCTGCTGGCTGATCTCAGCTGCTGTTGATGTCAGACGTTATTACTCTTATTATTAGTCAACACACTCTTTGCTGGAGGAAATGATGCATGTGAGGAGGAATTAAAGCAGTCACCTCTCTGCCCTCCGTCAGGTTCACATCCTTCTCTCAGATCTTCTGGCTTTGGATTAGATCACATGTTAGAGCCAAATCTGTTTCACCAACATCAACAGAAGACGCTACAGATTCTGTTCAGTGCTGCATATTTACAGGGCTCTCAGTCTCTTCTGCTGGTTTCAAGGACTCGGATGTGTCCTCCTCCTCCTCCTCCTCCTCCTCCTCCTCCTCCTCCTGCTCGCCTCCTTTGGTCAAATCCTGAGAGGTGAGAACATATTCAGATCTGCTTTAGACTCTTTAATCCCAGTTTGCTACCACACTGAGGCATTAAAGGGTTTAAAAGCAGCAGAGGGAAAGGACACAAAGTAGAAATAAAATGTGGGGATGTTTGTGAACGGATGGAGCGTCTAACACAGAGAGGAAATAATACGCTGCCCAGCATCACTGGGGACGATGGGAGAGGACTAGGACGGGACTGGGAGAAGAAAAGGAGCCAACCTGACGGTGAAGAGGCCCAATCAAAGGCTCAAACAGAAAAGGAGCATCGCTGGAAACACGCAGCAAACATTAGTTGTTCGTCAACAACCAGCAGCCGTCTCTCAGGCTGCTGCACTGGAAGCAAATGTTGTTTTGGTCTTTGGATCCCGGAGCATCATTAGCCAGGGTTCAGCCATGTGGAAATCAAACCATCTTAGACATAAATAACCAACGCTGTCCCACTGAGGTGGAATCTAGAGCTGAGGATCTATGTGAGCTACCAGGAGGACGTCCCAGCCTCCATCTACCAGTGAGAGGAGACGCTGGACCAGAGACGCTCCTTCCAGAATGGACCTGATGGTTTGATCCTGATCCTCCAGAGACAGAAGGACGTCCACTGCTGCTACTCGTCTGTTTCTCTTCTAACGCCCACACAAAGACTCAGAGAGACGACACAAAAGAGACACAACCAAGTTTATTACAAAGACAGAAATGAAGGAAAAGGTTAGAAGAACGCTGCTCCTCCAGGTTCATTCGGCTCCTGAGACAATTATTTACAGTCGAGTCCAGACTGAAGGAGCAAATAAAGAGCAGACGTTTAGAAATGAAGTCAGGCAGCAACAAGCAGAGGAGCATCATGTAGGACTCCTCCTCCTCCTCCTCCTCCTCCTCCTCCTGTCTAGCTAGTGGCTAATGTTAGCGTAGCATGTCTCTGTGTTTACTTCAGGTTGAGGTACTGCGGTAAAACATCGTCCCAAAACTCCTCCGACTCCTCGGCTGCCTGACCTCTGACCCCAGACCTCCACTTACTCCCAGCTACAGGTCTAGAACCTCCTCTCTGGACTGGAGCACGTTTCTGTTTGACAACCTCCTCCTCCTCCTCCTCCTCCTCCTCCTCCTCCTCCTCATCTCCTTCGTTTTCAGCTTCTTCCTCCTCCTCATCCTCATCAGTGATCTGTTTGACAACCTCCTCCTCTTCTTCTCCTTCACCCTCCTCCTCTTCCTCCTCCTCTTCTCCTTCACCCTCCTCCTCCTCTTCCTCCTCCTCTTCTTCTCCTTCACCCTCCTCCTCCCCCTCCTTCTCATCTCCTTCATTTTCAGCTTCTTCCTTTTCTTCATCACCCTCCTCCTCCTCCTCAGCTTCATCTTCTTCATCACCCTCTTCTTCGCTGCTCTGTTCTCCCTCCTCCTCCTCTTCTTCCTCTTCCTTTTCACTCCCCTCTTCTTCCTCCTCCTCACCCTCCTCTTCCTCCTCCTCTTCTTCTCCACCCTTAACACTCACCTCTTCCTCAGTACTCTCCTCCTCTTCCTCCTCAATGCTACTCTCTTTTTCCTCCTCCTCCTCCTCTTCTTCTTCCTCACTCTTTACTCCACTCTCTTCTCTCTCCTCTGAGGACTCCACTGTCTCACTGCCACCCTCCTCTTCCTCACTCTCTCTTTCCACACTTCCCTCCTCCTCCTCTGTTTCTCCTCCTTTGCTCTCTGTATCATGACTCAGCCCTTCCTCACTTTCCTCCTCCTCCTCTCCTTCTACATCTCCTCCTTTGCTCTCTTTCTCTTCAGACTCATCTTCACCTCCTTTCACCCCACTTGTTCTGTCCTCCTCCTCCTCCTCCTCCTCCTCGTCTTCATCAGTGTCTGACTGATCTTCAGGATGAAGAGTGTCACTGTCTTTGTCCTCGTCGTCTTCTTCTTCATCCTCTGCTACTTTCTCAGCCCCGTGACCAACCTCCTCCTCCTCCTCCTCGTCCTCCTCCTCCTCCTCGTCCTCCTCCTCCTCCTCCTCTCCTCCTCCTGGCTGTGGTCCAGACTGGTCCTGAGTTCAGGTCTTTCAGGAGCAGGAGTGATGTTGATGGTGACCGGGGGCTGGTCCCTGAATGAGCTCCCGCTGTCTCTGCCTCCAGGCCGGCTGCTCTCTGTCCTTGCTGCCACTTCCTGGATTAAAAGTGATCCTGCTGCGACTGAGGCGGCTCCAGAGAGCAGACTGACCTCTGACCACTTCTTCTGGCTTCGCTCTGACTGGCTTTTGCTCTGAGCCTCTTTCCTGTTTTTCTCATTCTTTGATTTCTTTGACAGGTCCGTGTCCTCTGTAGCTTGGGGCTTTCTGTTTGTCCCTCTCGTGCTCTCCTGGTCCAGGTCCTCTCTCAGGTGGAGGCTGGTGGGACTGTGTTTATCTGCTGCCCTGACTCCTGCATGCTGACTTTGGACCACTATGGCTTTTCTTCTACGCCTCACAGGCTCAGACTCTACTTGCTGAACTTTTCCCACTGCTGCTCCAGAGCTGATACTTAAAACTGTCTTTCTAGCTTCACTCTGTTCAGCTTCTGTTGCCGGCTCCCTGCCAAGCCCTATCAGCTGACTTTGACCCTGACCTGGCCTGGGACGCCGTTGGGATGCAGCCTTCCTGACGTCCTCCAGACTCAGAGGTTGGTTTTTAGCGGGTCTCCTCTGCAGCTCCTCCACAGCCATGATCAGGTTCTCCTTGTCCAGGCTGCTTTCCTTCAGTCTCTGTGGGCTCTGTGAGGCCAGAGACTGAGCGCTGTGGCTCCTCAGGAGCTCTGTGGGTAACGCCCGGCGGGAGGACGCCATCTGACTCTTACCAGACGGTGAGGTGGAGGAGAGACTTCTCTCCTTTCTCTGGCTCTGCTTGTGTATGGCCTTACCATCCTCACCCTTCCTCTATTCCCGGCACCAGAAAGCAGGAAGAGGATGAAACAGAGGCATGCATTAGAGAGGAAGAGAAGCATGTGGAAAAGTCAAAGAGGACGACAGACACACAGAGGAAAATATCAACTTCAGAACAGGACTGGGGCTCTTTTTGGTTTCCCTCATTCATCAAGCTGGAGTAAGAGGTTGCCTCAGGTCCTTTAAATATATTGGACGACTGAAAGCTCCTTAAAGGGAAGCTCTTTGGATTTATGAGGTGGATGTTCAGTGGACATGCTTAAAAAACTTTCTCATTATTCAGACTTGAGACACAACCTGACACAGCAGCCTGATGGAGGCAGAACAGTGGAGAGTTTGTGACTAATGAGGATGAGGTGGAGTGTGAAGTGATGGAGTGTCCTTCTTTACCTTCTGAACTGGAGACAGAGTGAGAGTTTTATCACTGGGATCCATCCTCATCACATGTGTCTGTCAGGAGGGAGCAGAGAGACGATGAGCGGCACAAACCAAACTCATCCCAAACCCAGAGGATGAAGTCAGGGGCCTCTCACCATGTTGAGGAAGTCTGTGGTTTCTCCCAGTCCTCTGACGCTGTCGCTGTCACTCATGCTCTCCACAACGCTGTCTGTCTCGCCGCCTGCCTGCTCTGAGAAAGCACGGACAACATGAGGATGCAGGGTTCACCGCATCACATGACGTATTCTGCCAGTAAAGGAAAGTCCAAGAGAGTTGAGCGGCTTCTTTTAAGGTGAATGAATCATGTTTGTTCCAAACAAACACAAATCACTTCTTTATGTGAGCGGACACGAGGAAACTGACGTGTGGGAACTTGATGAGACAGAACATGATGTTGAGCTTCTCTCAGCTGCAGTGATGTTAAAGAGAATAAGTGTGTGAACTGGGGGGAGGAGGTGGAGGAGGAGGAGGAAGAGGAGGAAGAGGAGGAGGAGGAGGAGGGAGGTGAGGTGAGGTGAGGTGAGGTAGGTACCCTGGTGGATTGACCCTGCGCTCCCATGTTGGTGAGTGCCGTTGAGCACCTTTCTGTGGCTCAGCTCAGGCGGAGGCAGTCTGGGTGGAATGGTGTGGCTGGAGACGGGTAGCGGCGGGTGCAGGCGGCCGGGCGTCATGGCGGGCAGTGTTCGGAACATGGCTCCAAACTGGTCTGGAGATCGCTCCTAAACAAGGAGGACCGGATCAGTCAATCAAGATAAATTATTACCAGTAAAGTCTAAACACAGAATCCAGAAGTGGCTGACCCTCTCCCTCCTGCGAACCCGAGCAGAGAGGCTCCTCTGCAGGGTGGAGGCGTCGGCCGTGTCCCCCAGCAGCTCCACGTAGGGTTTCTCCACATAATCTTCTATCACGTCGTCCTCCTCCAGAGTCACGTCACCACAGCCGCCGTCCCTCGGCCGAGCCAACACCACCATGTGACATCCACCACACGAAGCCTGGACACGTCAACACAACACCTGCTTTTAGAACCTGCTGGTCAAATATGACTGTGACGAATGGAAACGCCTTCAACAAATCCTCCACACGTCACGTGAAGTCAATGTGAAGCCCCTACTGCCTGAACGTTGTACTTGAGGAAGCGTGGACACAGAGTTGGTTTGAACTGGTTGGTGAAGTTCTCTTCTCCCAGACCCAGTTTACCATGCCGGCCGTCTCCAAACGTGTACAGCAAACCCCCGTCTGACAAACACCAGAGGTTTTCTCATCAGACCAGTGAAGAGACCGGACTAGAAGGCTGGAGCCATCAGACCAGGGTCATTTACCTGTGATCACAGCTGTGTGGTTCTCTCCGCAGGCCACCTGACAGGCTCGGCCCTTCTTGAAGTGCTCGATGGGACGCGGCAGCCGAGACTCGAAGATGAACGTCCCGTGGCCGAGCTGTCCGAACTGACCGAGGCCGAACGTGTACACGTCATCCTCTGGAAGAGATCAAACCCACTGAGGTCAGGAGGGGATGTGATGAAGGCTTCTGGTCAAACGTCATATTTCTACTGAGAGGAGCAAATGATTTCCCTCCGTCTTTAAAGACGTCTTCAGTTATCAATGCGTTTCCTAAAAATGTCAGTGTTCAACAGACACTGGCAAAGAAAAAGAAGTTTCTGAATGAATACAGTTTCCAGCTCTACTCAGCTGGTTTCCTGCTTTTAATTCTGATCGCTCTGACCTGCATCTAAGACAGAGTGAAGACATGAAACCAGACGTGTCACATTTACCTGTGAGGGCTACCGTGTGCCCCCCCCCACAGGCCACCTGTGTCACCGGCTCCTTGATGCTCTTCACCCTCTGAGGGACTCGGTGTCCTGGCAGCTGCTCGGTGCCCAGACCCAGTTTACCGCTGTCCCGCTCCCCGAAGGTGTACAGAGCTCCATCCACTGAGGCACAGACAACAAACACTTGGTCCACGTCTCCACATTTAACTTTCAACCTGATGACAACACAATCATCTCCATGACAACGGGATGTCCTCTCGCCATTGTTTAGGACGTCCAGTGTGCAGAGTCCTACTGAAGTGTGAGCTGAAGCTTGTAGCTGACCTGGTCACCGCTCACCTGTCACTAAAGCAGAGTGGTAGTATCCACAGGACACCCAGCGGACGGCTCGTCCCACGCTGACTTCCTGTGGGGAGGACGCCTGGCTCTCCTTCCCCAAACCGATCTGACCTTCAGTGTTGTCGCCCCACATGAACAGTTTACCGCTCGCTGCCACAAATACAGACGGAAACATTCAACACATCTTTTAAGAGTTTATTCTGTTCTGTCTTTCGTTTGTCTCTATATCTAATAACTAAAAAACAGGAGCATCTAGAAATACAAAATGTCCTAAACTACATTAGAGAATGATTTGATTAAACCGTGAAATGAATGAACTGAATCTGACCGGTGAGGGCAGCCGAGGTGTTTGAACCAGCAGCCAGCATCTTGATTGGTCCGAGTGAATCAAAGAAATCCAGTCTCTGGAAGCTGGTCCTCTCCTCACAGTCGCCGAGGCCCAGCTGACCCTCGCTGTTCCCTCCTGAGGCCAACACTTTTCCCTGAGCTGCAAACCCACACGCAGACATGAACAGACACCAGATCAGGTGGATGTTTCCCTGTGACTCAATTAAAACTCTGAGATCCAGGTTCTGACCTGTGCAGACCAGTGTGTGGTTCCTTCCACAGGCCACGAGATGAACTTTCTCTGACTTCAAGGCTGAAAGAGCACAAAGCAGTCAACGCAAATACGGATCTGAACCTTTAAACCTCCTACGAGGAGTTTGCTTAATGTCATGATGACGGTTGGATTTCATGAAGCTTGTATGACGCAGCTGGAACACCAGGAAGTAGACCTGAGTCAGAGATGAGTTGGGGATTTTGCATATTGTGTCCCAGTTACCAGTTCTTTTCCATTGTCTTGTGTTTTGTTTTAAACTGGTGCAGGGGAGACTCAGTTGAGTCACTGTGTCCAGATTAAAGCAGATTAGACCCTTTAGACTGAGATTAACAAACATGCAGCAGCTTGAATGAAGGAGTGGTTTGTTCTTCTTTCTCCCAGACAGCTGTCAGTGGCAGCACTCGCTCACACTACTTTCCTTTCACCTATTTAAACACCAACCTTTGACACAAGTGGGCTTGTTGACAGTGAGTTTGGAGCCCAGGCCCAGTTGGCCCCAGTTGTTGCTGCCGAACATGAAGAGTTTCTTATTTTCTGGGGAGACAAACACAGAAAATCTCTGAGCTTCAGCCACGTTACAGCAGCAGACAGTTTTCATCGCTCAGAGAATGAAACACAAATGTTTTTCAAAGCCTTAAAATTTGGTTTGAAAATGAAAAGATTCTTAATTCTTAAAATTCATATAAATACAAATAAACATTTCAATGATTGGAGCACACATGTGTCGTTTCCAGCAGTAAAGTACACATCAGTAATATCCAGGAGAAGCTCTCACCTGTTATTAAGGCCGTGTGCTCGTCTCCGCAAGATATTTTCAAGGGGACGTCATTTTTTAGCCAGAATTTACTCGGGATGTTGTCAGAAAATTTACTCTTTCCAAACGTGAACACTGCCCCCGACTCTGTAAATAAATAAATAAATGGAAACAAGAGAAGAAGAAAGCTGAGTGCCGGGTTTTCAGCACCTTTATTGGTGGTTTACTGGTTGTGTGTAATCGTCCATCCAATAACATTAATACTCCTGACATGTCTCAGGCTGCAGGCTGGGATTATGTTCATTATTTCTTTAAACATCATAATTAATTATTTCTCAGTTTGTTTAAAGATCTAACAGCAGTAGGGAGCTCATTTGTTCCTCCTGATGTTGGGCTCCACAATGAACACTCATAACATGTGTAATATTATTATTATCACTACTTACTCTGTACTTTGTACAACCTGTTTGCAATTCAATACTTTGCTTTGCTCATTCAGTGCTCTTTATCATTTTATTATTTTAGCGTGTCTGAAAACTGACATATATATACAAGATATAAAGAGGAAATAAATATATCAGCAGCTAAATGAGTCATGAGGATTAGAGGAGCAGCGTAAACAAACAGCTGACAGGTAAACCAACAGAGGCTCTAGAACCAGCGAGCTAAAGCTAATAACTGGAAGCTAATGTGGCAGCGGGCTAACGCTTCACATTAAAATGCTCCGTCCTGACGGTGCGGCGGAGAAATGAGGAGACAACGGCGGATATTTACCGGGTATCTCGTCCTCGGCCTCCCCCGCCATCAACGCGGGACTTTAATCCGCTTTGCTCGGCGGTGGGTGGCTGGGTGCACCTCTTGTTTTCGTCTCCGACAACCCGGAAGTAAACAAAACGTCTCCTAGGCTACGAGGCTGGTCACGTGATTCTTAAAGAGACAGCGCGCATTTAGATATATTAGCCCTCCTGTTATCTAGGATGTTTAGTATTGATAGCGCTGTATTTATCTTCTGAAGACACATCGGTTTTGTTGGACTTTGCTAAGATGTCACCTGCTTGTCCATCTTTGATGTCTGCTATGAGGCCTCTGCTGGAGTGCTATTGTGTAGCTGCTGTTGATTCCTTTGTTGAGTACAATAATCTGGCTGCTGGTTTCCTACAAAACAATTCCAGCTAGTCTATGAAAATGATTTGATCATTGGTCCTGAAGGATGTATTCTGTCAATTCAATTGATGAAGGAACAACAAGTTTTGTACAAATCGTCAGACGTGTTGCCTCGTATTAAAGTTGCTGTGAAGGCTGGTGTTGGTGAAAAACAACTGAGTGAGATGATAAGAAGGTGCCACAATCTGCAGCAGGGTGTCTGCAGCCTCCAGACCAAGGTCATTACTGCCGTGGGAAGGGATTTGTTTTTGTTGAGACTTCCACAGAGAAACTGTCTTCCCCTGAGCACTTTTGTCTTGCAGAAAGGACAAGTTCCTGTTGTGTGTTGACCACCTTCTGATTTGTTTGAAGTCCCCAATGAGTTATGGGGCAAACATAAGTATCATGTGAGATATGTGACATCAGCTCCGCCTCATGTTGTTAAACTCCAAAAAGCAATAGCAGGAATAGAGGTTGTAATCAGGGCACATTAGTGGAGACAAGCAGTCCATGTAACTCTCCCATACTCCCAGTTCCCTACCTTAACAGACCTGATGAGTGGAGGATTGTTCAAGATCTCCAAGCTATTAATAACATTGTTGTACCAACAGCAAAGCACTACACTGTTGTTGGTCTGAGTTCTGCATTTTTCTGGATTCCTCTTCATCCAGATAGCCAGTATTTGTTTGCATTCACATTTAAATGGAATCAATTGACGTTCAGGCTTTGTGAAGAGTCCGACCAGGTATGTGGCTGCAGTGCAACATGATCTGGAAGATTTGCATTTTACGGGTGGTAGTGTTCTACTCCAATATGTGGATGATTTGCCAGTCGCCTCCCCCTCTGAAGAAGGGGGTTGGAGAGGTTGGCAGAGCGTGAACATTGAGCTTCTCTGGTGAAATTGCAGTATTGCAGCCCAGAGATCACATATTTGGATCATGTTTTGAGGAAAGGTCAACAGGTTTTATACTCTGAGAGGATGCAGACCCTAGTGAGGATAAGCGGTAGTAGGAGATGAGAAATAAGCTTTAAAGATCAACAAAGTTTTTGTACCAGGCTGTACAGATTTATTCCACAGCAGCATCATCACATAGTTTAAGGTTTAGCAAATTAAATACAATAGTTACTGTATACGTTTCTGGTGTACGAAATATTAAATATATTAAATATTACAGGGAAATAAATGAAAAAATGCTAAACATGAAATATACTAAAACATATATACACTAAAATACATTCAAAAAATTGTCTTCAGCTTCAAACTTTGTTCTGGAAACCACTAAGTCTTCATTAACAAAGATAAATGGTGTGAACACTGGAAACCAGCAGGAAGAACTGTTGATGCTGGCGTGTTGTTGATGGACGTGTCTGAATCATTCATGAGGGACTGGATCTGTTGGAGCTCTGTGAAGAGTTCACATGCAGCTCTGTTGATGGTCATAAATGGAGACCATGTGGATGAAGGTCTCCTCTCCACCTCCCAGTAACATGGTCCAGGCACAGTCTGCTTCAACCTCTCTCTGGACCATCAGGACACAGCTCATCCTGTTCACTCTCACCTCGGAGGAGATGGTCACCAGTCGCTGTAGAGAGAAGAAGAAACAACAGGTAGAGTCACTTCCTCATCGGTCAGTCAGTGTCTGTTCACATGTCGTAAGGTTGTAGCCTTCACATCATCTCTCACAGCTTCACTGAGAAGCTGCAGGTTCACAGGAAACACAGGATCAGTTCATTACAGCTGAACTACTACAGCTACTACTGACCTCAGAGTCTCCAGTTTATAGTGTGGACTCTTCACAAGATCACGCAGCTGCTTCACTCCTGGACCCTGCAGCTTGTTGTAACTCAGGTCCAGACTTTTCAGATGGGAGGGGTTGGACTTCAGAGCTGAGACCAGAGAATCACAGCTGATCTCTGACAAACCGCAGGAACTCAAACTGGATAAAGAAAGAAGAAAGAGCATTTTCACTCAATCAGATGTGACTCGTTAGCACTAATTAGAAACCACCTTGGGACTGAATTAAGTAAAAGTAAACTGTATGGATGGAAGATCTGAATGACCATAATTTGGATCTACAGTAGAAACAGACAGTAACAGACCCCAGATTCTCCAGTCTACAGTCTGGACTCTCTAGAAATCGACACAGCTGCTTCACTCCTGAATCCTTCAGCTCTTTATTGTAACTCAGGTCCAGCTCCGTCAGATGGGACGGGTTGGACTTCAGAGCTGAGCCCAGACAATCAAAGCTGATCCCTGTCAAATCACAGCGAATCAACCTGCAGAAAGGAGGAAACAAAGAAAAGAAAAAGACAAAGTTCAATGTTAAAGAGACACGTTAAATATACAAGGAACCAGAGGACACAAGTAGGATGCAGGAAAACATGAGAGAACATGAAAAACAACCAGATGGAGATCAGTTCACAGCTCCATTAACCCCAAGAAATCCAGAAACTCTGAGCTGATCATCATATTAACATGGAGTCTGACCTCAGAGTCTCCAGTCTACACTCTGGACTCTCCAGAAAACCACACAGCTGCTTCACTCCTGGACCCTGCAGACTGTTGTTACTCAGGTTCAGGTGTTTCAGATGGGAGGGGTTGGACTTCAGAGCTGAGACCAGAAAACCACAGCTGATCCCTGACAGACTGCTGCCACTCAACCTGAAATGGAAAGTTACAACGTTATGGATGGAGGTAAGTTCAGATGAGATCAGATCCACAACAGTAACTGACCTCAGAGTCTCCAGTCTACAGTCTGGACTCTCCAGAAAACCACACAGCTGCTTCACTCCTGAATCCTCCAGCTTGTTGTTGCTCAAGTTCAGAAGTCTCAGATAGGAGGGGTTGGACTTCAGAGCTAAGACCAGAGGGCCACAGCTGATCGTTGAAAAACTGCAGCGGCTCAAACTGGATAACGAACGTATCAAAGAAGTATAAGTTGCGGCTCAAATCACGTCTCTTATTATCTTATTAAATGTCTTCCAACAACAGTCACATATGGACATTACAGAGTTCTTCAGGTTATATCTCCCTAACATCTGACTGACACTAATCAAGAGGGCATTTACCAAAGTTCCTGTTGAGAATAAGTTTCCTTTTTGAGTTCTTATCTCTCCACTGCAGCTCAACAGGAAACACAAAGATGGCAACACTTTAATTAGCTTCTGGTTCTGTCCAACAGTCCAGACAAAAGACATCATCTAAACTGGATCTCTGTTCTCCAGAATCCTGCTAATAAAATACATGCAAACTGACCTCAGAGCCTCCAGTTTACAGTTTGGACTCTTGAGTCCAGCACACAGCTGCTTCACTCCTGAATCCTGGAGGCTGTTTTCATTCAGGTCCAGCTCGGTCAGATTAGAGGACTTGGAGCTGAGAACTGAGGACAGAGCTTCACAGCTTCTCTCTGAGAGGTTACAGTCACTCAGTCTGAAGACAAAAAAAACAAAAAAGAACTAGTAACTTCTGTCACTGGCTGAGAGACTGATGTTCATTTACTGATGATGTACTTACTGAGCTCTGTTGGAGGCTTTGACCACTGGCAGCAGCCTCAGGAGAACCTCTTCTGAAGCAGAGTATTTCTTCAGGTTGAACTCATCCAGATCTTCTCCTGATGACAGTAAGATGAAGCCCAGAGCTGACCACTGGGCAGGAGACAGTTTATCTGTGGAGAGACGTCCTGATCTCAGGGACTGTTGGATCTCCTCCACTAGAGAACCATCATTCATTTCATTCAGACAGTGGAACAGATTGATGATTCTCTCTGCAGACAGATTCTCACTGATCTTCTCCTTGATGTACTGGACTGTTTCCTGATTGGTCTGTGATCTACTTCCTGTCTGTGTCAGCAGGTCTCTTAGGAGAGTCTGATTGGTCTGCAGTGAAAGACCCAGGAGGAAGCGGAGGAACATGTCCAGATGTCCATTTGGACTCTGTAAGGCTTTGTCCACAGCACTCTGATGTTGATGTATTCTTCTTTTTAATAGTTTAGACCACCAGGATCTTGGCTCTTCCATCAGGTTGACATCAGAGTTGATGAAGCTCAGATGGACATGAAGAGCAGCCAGAAACTCCTGAACGCTCAGATGGACGAAGCAGAACACCTTGTCCTGGTACAGGCCTCTCTCCTCTTTAAAGATCTGTGTCAACACTCCTGAGTACACTGAGGCTGCTGTGATATCGATGCCACACTCTGTCAGGTCTGATTCATAGAAGATCAGGTTTCCTTTCTGCAGCTGATCAAAAGCCAGTTTTCCCAGAGACTCAATCATCTCCCTGCTCTCTGGACTCCAGAGTGGATCTGTCTCAGCTCCTCCATTATACTTGACCTTCTTGACTTTGGCCTGAACCACCAGGAAGTGGATGTACATCTCAGTCAGGGTCTTGGGCAGCTCTCCTCCCTCTCTGGTTTCCAACACATCCTCCAGAACTGTAGCAGTGATCCAGCAGAAGACTGGGATGTGACACATGATGTGGAGGCTTCGTGATATCTCGATGTGGGAGATGATCCTGCTGGCCTGCTCCTCATCTCTGAACCTCTTCCTGAAGTACTCCTTCTTCTGGGGCTCAGTGAACCCTCTGACCTCTGTCACCATGTCAACACACTCAGGAGGGATCTGATTGGCTGCTGCAGGTCGTGTGGTTATCCAGAGGCGAGCAGAGGGAAGCAGTTTCCCCTGATGAGGTTTGTCAGCAGCACATCCACTGAGGTGGACTCTGTAACATCAGTCAGGATCTCAGTGTTGTGGAAGTCCAGAGGAAGTCGACACTCATCCAGACCATCAAAGATGAACACAACCTGGAAGTCTTCAAAGCTGCAGATTCCTGCTTCTTTGGTTTCAGTGAAGAAGTGATGAACAAGTTCCACCAAGCTGAACTTTCTCTCTTTCACCACATTCAGCTCTCTGAAGTCAATGGAAATACGAAGAGGATGTCCTGGTTGGCTTTGTCTTCAGCCCAGTCCAGAGTGAACTTCTGTGTTAAGACTGTTTTCCCAATGCCAGCCACTCCCTTTGTCATCACTCTTCTGATTGATCCATGTCTTCCAGGTGAGGCTTTAAAGAGGTCTTCTTGTCTGATGGTTGTTTCTGGTCTGTGTAGTTTCCTGGATGCTGTTTCAATCTGTCTGACCTCATGTTCATCATTGACCTCTGCAGTCTCTCCCTCTGTGATGTAGAGCTCTGTGTAGATCTCATTCAGAGGAGTTGAGTTTCCAGCTTTAGCAATCCCCTCAAACACACACTGGAACTTCTCCTTCAGAGCAAATTTGAGTTTACGTCCACAAACCTGAGGAAAATGTTCTGAATGAACAAACAAGAAATAATATAGATGAATACATCATACATTGAAACATTTAATTTCTCCAGCAGCTTCAGTGTTTAGAGAAATCCTCTTACTGCTCTGCAGACAGTCAGCCAGCTCCTTCTGCTTCATTCTCCTCAGGAAGTTCATTGTGATCTTCAGAAATAAATCTCTGCTCCTCCTCTGCTCTTCATCCTCACCCTCCAACACCTCCTCATCCTCCCTCTGACTCTCTGAGCATTCTGGGTAATCTGTACTCAGAACCTTCTGGATCTCCTTCAGCTCGTTCTTCACAAAAGTGATGATGTTGTCCTCCAGCAGCTGGAACAGAAGACGATATGAATGACACAAGCAGACCGAACAATCCACTGGTCTACAAAGAGCAGCATGGAGATGATGTGAAGTAGTTGTTGTACATGTACAGACCAGAAAGATGGAGTCCAGCTGTATCTGATGCTGCTGGGTAGACTGACCACTGTGAACCTCTGAGCTGTGGATGAATCAACAACAGTTATATTAAATGATGTCTGAGAGACTTCCACAATATCCATTTTTTGCAGGACACACGATGCTTCACACTCCAAGGAACATGGCTGAGTTTTAAGTGTTGCAGCTTCCTCTTGATAAAAACACAGTATATAATCTGCACTCACTGATTTACAGGTTAAATGTTTTTATGTTATCAACAGTTTACCTCTTTGACCCAGAGAGTTGCTGTTCTTTAAAGTCAATGTTGCGTTCAGTTGACCAGTCACTCTTGAGGGACACACAGCTGGATTCAGGTTCAACAGAGGCTGGTCTGAAAGCAAGGGAAATAAAAGCTTATCTTCACACTGAATGATTTCAGACCATCACAGGCCCATTAAAATCAACATGTAATATATGTTGATTATAGTATTTGCACCACCTTCATTAAAATGACTCAAAACAACAAATCAGGTCAGACCAGAGTCCATGTGTCCAGGAGTGTTTCCATCAATGTGATGAGACTCAGTTTCTGGTTTAGTTTCTATAAATCAGGGATTTGTCTCATGTTTGTGTTGAAGTGTTCAATGACAACGGACAGAGGAGCTTTGTAAGGAGCTCAGAAAAAGAGTTGTTGTTGCTCATCAGGCTGGAAAAGGTTCCACAACCATCTCTAAAGAGTCTGGAAGCCACAAATAATCCACAGAGAGTCAGACAGATTGAAGACGACTGTTCCCCTCCACAGGAGTGGTCCACCAACAAACATCACTCCATCATAGTGGGAGAGGAACCAGAGGAACCCAGGGGAACTTCTAAGCAGCTAAAGGCCTCTCTCACATTGGCTGATGTTCATGTTGATGAATCCACTCAACAACCAAAGACACTGCTCTCTGTCCACAAAGAACATTTGGGATAATGTTTAGTGGACAGACGAGACCAGAGTAGAATAGTTTGGTTTAAATGTTTGGAGATGAACCAACACTGCATTCCAGCATCAGAACCTCATCCCTCCATGAAACATGGGGGCGCTAATGTCCTGGTTTGGGCCTGTTCTGCTGCATCTGCTCATCATTGATGGACCAATGAACTGTGAATTCTACCAGTGAACTCTAAAAGAAAATGTCAGGACATGAGTCCATGAGCTGAATGTGAAGAGAAACAGGGTCATGGAGGAAGACAAGGAGCCCAAGAACACCAGTGGTTCTCCAGAAGAACCAGATTAATGTTTAGGGACAAGTTAAAGAAGCTGCTGTAGCTGTTACCACAAACATTTAGTTACAAGAAGCTCACAGCACAAGGACTCAATGATATGTAATACTGGTTAATTTCCTGAGTAAATAAACACAAAAGTGTGTTTCATGTGTTTGATTGGGTTCTCTTTGTCTACCTTCAGGACTTGTGTGTGAGTGAGTCATTTTTATGCCGAAATGTTGGAAATTCAGAAGACACTGAATGTGTGTGTGTGTGTGTGTGTGTGTGTGTGTGTGTGTGTGTGTGTGTTACAGCAAAGAAGGACTAAAAGGAAATGCCAATTTACCATCTAAAGTCTGGTTTACTTTACATCTTCCAGATGTCAGAATATACATGTAGATGAAGAAGAGTGATGCTGGGCTGAGTTACAGTTGAACTGTTGTCTGTAAGAATCAGTGAAGTGACGACTGACCTGTTTAACACAGGGATGGGTTCAGGGACTCTGTCCTTACTCTGGTCCATGGTGAATTCACATCCACATCAGCTCACACACTCTGTCTACCTTCACCTACAGAGGAAACACAAACCATTCATCCAAACATTGACTGAGACCATCTCTGCTGTATCAGTATCAGCTGTGAAATATTCAGATTAGTATCATAAACTACAAAGAGACTCAGATCAACTCATCCTCCAACTACGTCCAAGGAGAGGAGGCTTTTACAATCATAAACCACGCCTGTAACCATGGCAACTGAAAACTGTGCAATACTAACACAGGATTTGATTTCATAATTATCATGTGTCTGACTCTTAATGGAGGAGAGGTCAGTTTAATAAGAGGAGTTACAGACTAGTGAGGCAGCAGACATGTAGTATCGTTGTGTTTAGTCCATGTCTGTCTGATGGAGCTGTGTGATTGCACATTTAACATTTTGCACATTTCAAGTTCTAAAGATTTGCACATCAAAAATTCTCTTTACAGCTAAATAATCCGAGCTACGCTAGTACCATCATCCATACTTGTAGGTGTTTTATATTTTTATTCTCATTTTTTTCTACCTTGGTTAGCTTATCTTGTTTTATTTATCTTGCCAGACACAACTATTAGTATTATATACTTTTCACTTGTGTCTATATCATAGTTACTCAGTATCTATATATTATAGTTACTATGGGTAACGACCCTGGGACCTGAGTGCATAATTTCGTTTCAGCTCATGCCTCTGTATGGTTTTGAATGACAAATAAAAATCCTTGAATCCTACGTGTAGTTTTAACAGAGGCCTGTCTCCGCTGTCCTCCAGCCTCTGTCCCCAGAGCTCAGGCCGCTCTCAGAGGCTCGGACAGCGGGACAGAGGCGGCTCATCTCCGCCTCGTCCACACACTGATGGAGGCTGAAAAGCTGCATCGGTCTCAGAAAGTAGCAGCACAAAGTTCCTCTACTGACGATCAACTCATCAACTGCTGCTACAAAATGTTCTAGTAGGCGTCCTTTATTCCGTCATTAAACCTTCAGCTCTGACTAAACGTGAACTGTCAAGCTTCAGATTTCTGTTGTCTCTGAGCTGCCAACAGCTGATGTTAAAGAAGGAAAAACTGACACAAACAAAAACGGTTTCCATTACCTTGACATGAAGATCGCACGGAGAAAAAGATCTGCGCCACAAAGTCGATGTAAAGTAAAGGAAACTCCAAGAGGCGTTTACATCAGATAAACTCCGTTATTGGATTCTTGCACTGCAGTGTCCGAGGCACATTTTATGGCAACTCCCGAGAGTGCAGCTTGCACAGGAAGCGGCCCGACAGTGGTCTGCAGCCTACAGCGCAAATAGTTGAACTCAAAAAAATGTCAACAATGCAAGGAAGACATATACGTCAGAGGGCATAGATAATAAAGAGGAAGATTTGTTTGTATGTCTTGGTAATGGATGTTTATCCATTATATTCAGAGATTTGTGTATGAATAGTTATAGCTATAGTTTGAGATATGTTGTTTGCGAAAAGTGCTTGCTGCAGAGCATGATGTTAATTAATTTATTTATTAGTAAAATAAACATGTACTTTTTCCTAGATAATGGGAGGGTCAAGAATATCAGCCCCGTTTAAGTTTACTTGCAAAGGTTTGATACATGTTGAGACTAGGACAGCTGACTAGGACAGAGCAGGAAGGAAACAGAGTCTGAGAGAATATAAAGAGAACAATAAAGAGCCGTTCTGAAGTGATAAAAGTTGCAAAGGAGGGAGTCACACAGCTGCAAGGGTCAGGACAAGGTGAACGTGAGGCCTGTGTCAGCGAGGAACAGGTAAGAAGGGCTTTCTTTTCTTTCTAGGGCTCTGTCCCAGGGGATAAGTCACCAATGATGGGAGGGTTAAGTCTAAACCATGACTCCTCACCACCTGTAGAAAACCAGTCCTATTCATTTTGTTGAAACTGTTATAATTTTGTCAAACTACTAATTAAATCTTCCTTATCTGGGACGTTTGCCTATCTATCTATCTATCTATCTATCTATCTATCTATCTATCTATCTATCTATCTATCTATCTATCTATGTATCTATCTATCTATCTATCTATCTATCTATCTATCTATCTATCATTATCTATCTATCTATCTATCTAATGCGCGCTGTCTCTTAAGAATAGTGACGCCTCGTAGCCTAGGAGACGTTTTGTTTACTTCCGGGTTGTCGGAGACGAAAACAAGAGGTGCACCCAGCCACCCACCGCCGAGCAAAGCGGATTAAAGTCCCGCGTTGATGGCGGGGAGGCCGAGGACGAGATACCCGGTAAATATCCGCCGTTGTCTCCTCATTTCTCCGCCGCACCGTCAGGACGGAGCATTTTAATGTGAAGCGTTAGCCCGCTGCCACATTAGCTTCCAGTTATTAGCTTTAGCTCGCTGGTTCTTCGTGAAGACCTCTGTTGGTTTACCTGTCAGCTGTTTGTTTACGCTGCTCCTCTAATCCTCATGACTCATTTAGCTGCTGATATATTTATTTCCTCTTTATATCTTGTATATATATGTCAGTTTTCAGACACGCTAAAATAATAAAATGCATAAAGAGCACTGAATGACAAAGCAAAGTATTGAATTGCAAACAGGTTGTACCCAGTACAGAGTAAGTAGTGATAATAATAATATTACACATGTTATGAGTGTTCATTGTGGAGCCCAACATCAGGAGGAACAAAAGAGCTCCCTACTGCTGTTAGATCTTTAAACAAACTGAGAAATAATTAATTATGATGTTCAAAGAAATAATGAACATAATCCCAGCCTGCAGCCTGAGACATGTCAGGAGTATTAATGTTATTGGATGGACGGTTACACACAACCAGTAAACCACCAATAAAGGTGCTGAATAACCAGTCACTCAGTTTTTCTTCTTCTCTTGTTTCCATTTATTTATTTATTTACAGAGTCGGGGGCAGTGTTCACGTTTGGAAAGAGTAAATTTTCTGACAACATCCCGAGTAAATTCTGGCTAAAAAATGACGTCCCCTTGAAAATATCTTGCGGAGACGAGCACACGGCCTTAATAACAGGTGAGAGCTTCTCCTGGATATTACTGATGTGTACTTTACTGCTGGAAACGACACATGTGTGCTCCAATCATTGAAATGTTTATTTGTATTTATATGAATTTTAAGAATTAAGAATCTTTTCATTTTCAAACCAAATTTTAAGGCTTTGAACAACATTTGTGTTTCATTCTCTGAGCGCTGAAAACTGTCTGCTGCTGTAACGTGGCTGAAGCTCAGAGATTTTCTGTGTTTGTCTCCGCAGAAAATAAGAAACTCTTCATGTTCGGCAGCAACAACTGGGGCCAACTGGGCCTGGGCTCCAAACTCACTGTCAACAAGCCCACTTGTGTCAAAGGTTGGTGTTTAAATAGGTGAAAGGAAAGTAGTGTGAGCGAGTGCTGCCACTGACAGCTGTCTGGGAGAAAGAAGAACAAACGCACTCCTTCATTCAAGCTGCTGCATGTTTGTTAATCTCAGTCTAAAGGGTCTAATCTGCTTTAATCTGGACACAGTGACTCAACTGAGTCTCCCCTGCAGCCAGTTTAAAACAAAACACAAGACAATGAAGAAGCTTCACTGGGACAAATATGCAAAATCCCCAACTCATCTCTGACTCAGGTCTACTTCCTGGTGTTCCAGCTGCGTCATACAAGCTTCATGAAATCCAACCGTCATCACGACATTAAGCAAACTCCTCGTAGGAGGTTTAAAGGTTCAGATCCGTATTTGCGTTGACTGCTTTGTGCTCTTTCAGCCTTGAAGTCAGAGAAAGTTCATCTCGTGGCCTGTGGAAGGAACCACACACTGGTCTGCACAGGTCAGAATCTGGATCTCAGAGTTTTAATTGAGTCACAGGGAAACATCCACCTGATCCGGTGTCTGTTCATGTCTGCGTGTGGGTTTGCAGCTCAGGGAAAAGTGTTGGCCTCAGGAGGGAACAGCGAGGGTCAGCTGGGCCTCGGCGACTGTGAGGAGAGGACCAGCTTCCAGAGACTGGATTTCTTTGATTCACTCGGACCAATCAAGATGCTGGCTGCTGGTTCAAACACCTCGGCTGCCCTCACCGGTCAGATTCAGTTCATTCATTTCACGGTTTAATCAAATCATTCTCTAATGTAGTTTAGGACATTTTGTATTTCTAGATGTCCTGTTTTTTAGTTATTAGATATAGAGACAAACGAAAGACAGAACAGAATAAACTCTTAAAAGATGTGTTAAATGTTTCCGTCTGTATTTGTGGCAGCGAGCGGTAAACTGTTCATGTGGGGCGATAACACTGAAGGTCAGATCGGTTTGGGGAAGGAGAGCCAGGCGTCCTCCCCACAGGAAGTCAGCGTGGGACGAGCCGTCCGCTGGGTGTCCTGTGGATACTACCACTCTGCTTTAGTGACAGGTGAGCGGTGACCAGGGCAGCTACAAGCTTCAGCTCACACTTCAGAAGGACTCTGCACACTGGACGTCCTAAACCATGGCGAGAGGACATCCCGTTGTCATGGAGATGATTGTGTTGTCATCAGGTTGAAAGTTAAATGTGGAGACGTGGACCAAGTGTTTGTTTTCTGTGCCTCAGTGGACGGAGCTCTGTACACCTTCGGGGAGCGGGACAGCGGTAAACTGGGTCTGGGCACCGAGCAGCTGCCAGGACACCGAGTCCCTCAGAGGGTGAAGAGCATCAAGGAGCCGGTGACACAGGTGGCCTGTGGGGGGGGGCACACGGTAGCCCTCACAGGTAAATGTGACACGTCTGGTTTCATGTCTTCACTCTGTCTTAGATGCAGGTCAGAGCGATCAGGATTAAAAGCAGGAAACCTGCTGAGTAGAGCTGGAAACTGTATTCATTCAGAAACTTCTTTTTCTTTGCCAGTGTCTGTTGAACACTGACATTTTTAGGAAACGCACTGATAACTGAAGACGTCTTTAAAGACGGAGGGAAATCATTTGCTCCTCTCGGTAGAAATATGACGTTTGACCAGAAGCCTTCATCACATCCCCTCCTGACCTCAGTGGGTTTGATCTCTTCCAGAGGATGACGTGTACACGTTCGGCCTCGGTCAGTTCGGACAGCTCGGCCACGGGACGTTCATCTTCGAGTCTCGGCTGCCGCGTCCCATCGAGCACTTCAAGAAGGGCCGAGCCTGTCAGGTGACCTGTGGAGAGAACCACACAGCTGTGATCACAGGTAAATGACCCTGGTCAGATGGCTCCAGCCTTCTGGTCCAGTCTCTTCACTGGTCTGATGAGAAAACCTCTGGTGTTTGTCAGACGGGGGTTTGCTGTACACGTTTGGAGACGGCCGGCATGGTAAACTGGGTCTGGGAGAAGAGAACTTCACCAACCAGTTCAAACCAACTCTGTGTCCACGCTTCCTCAAGTACAACGTTCAGGCAGTAGGGGCTTCACATTGACTTCACGTGACGTGTGGAGGATTTGTTGAAGGCGTTTCCATTCGTCACAGTCATATTTGACCAGCAGGTTGTAAAAGCAGGTGTTGTGTTGACGTGTCCAGGCTTCGTGTGGTGGATGTCACATGGTGGTGTTGGCTCGGCCGAGGGACGGCGGCTGTGGTGACGTGACTCTGGAGGAGGACGACGTGATAGAAGATTATGTGGAGAAACCCTACGTGGAGCTGCTGGGGGACACGGCCGACGCCTCCACCCTGCAGAGGAGCCTCTCTGCTCGGGTTCGCAGGAGGGAGAGGGTCAGCCACTTCTGGATTCTGTGTTTAGACTTTACTGGTAATAATTTATCTTGATTGACTGATCCGGTCCTCCTTGTTTAGGAGCGATCTCCAGACCAGTTTGGAGCCATGTTCCGAACGCTGCCCGCCATGACGCCCGGCCGCCTCCACCCGCCGCTACCCGTCTCCAGCCACACCATCCCACCCAGACTGCCTCCGCCTGAGCTGAGCCACAGAAAGGTGCTCAACGGCACTCACCAACATGGGAGCGCAGGGTCAATCCACCAGGGTACCTACCTCACCTCACCTCACCTCACCTCCCTCCTCCTCCTCCTCCTCCTCCTCCTTCTCCGCCCAGTTCACACACTTATTCTCTTTAACATCACTGCAGCTGAGAGAAGCTCAACATCATGTTCTGTCTCATCAAGTTTCCACACGTCAGTTTCCTCGTGTCCACTCACATAAAGAAGTGATTTGTGTTTGTTTGGAACAAACATGATTCATTCACCTTAAAAGAAGCCGCTCAACTCTCTTGGACTTTCCTTTACTGGCAGAATACGTCATGTGATGCGGTGAACCCTGCATCCTCATGTTGTCCGTGCTTTCTCAGAGCAGGCAGGCGGCGAGACAGACAGCGTTGTGGAGAGCATGAGTGACAGCGACAGCGTCAGAGGACTGGGAGAAACCACAGACTTCCTCAACATGGTGAGAGGCCCCTGACTTCATCCTCTGGGTTTGGGATGAGTTTGGTTTGTGCCGCTCATCGTCTCTCTGCTCCCTCCTGACAGACACATGTGATGAGGATGGATCCCAGTGATAAAACTCTCACTCTGTCTCCAGTTCAGAAGGTAAAGAAGGACACTCCATCACTTCACACTCCACCTCATCCTCATTAGTCACAACCTCTCCACTGTTCTGCCTCCATCAGGCTGCTGTGTCAGGTTGTGTCTCAAGTCTGAATAATGAGAAAGTTTTTTAAGCATGTCCACTGAACATCCACCTCGTAAATCCAAAGAGCTTCCCTTTAAGGAGCTTTCAGTCATCCAATATATTTAAAGGACCTGAGGCAACCTCTTACTCCAGCTTGATAAATGAGGGAAACCAAAAAGAGCCCCAGTCCTGTTCTGAAGTTGATATTTTCCTCTGTGTGTCTGTCGTCCTCTTTGACTTTTCCTCATGCTTCTCTTCCTCTTTAATGCATGCCTCTGTTTCATCCTCTTCCTGCTTTCTGGTGCCGGGAATAGAGGAAGGGTGAGGATGGTAAGGCCATTAACAAGCAGAGCCAGAGAAAGGAGAGCAGTCTCTCTTCCACCTCACCGTCTGGTAAGAGTCAGACGGCGTCCTCCCGCCGGGCGTTACCCACAGAGCTCCTGAGGAGCCACAGCGCTCAGTCTCTGGCCTCACAGAGCCCACAGAGACTGAAGGAAAGCAGCCTGGACAAGGAGAACCTGATCATGGCTGTGGAGGAGCTGCAGAGGAGACCTGCTAAAAACAAACCTCTGAGTCTGGAGGACGTCAGGAAGGCTGCATCCCAACGGCGTCCCAGGCCAGGTCAGGGTCAAAGTCAGCTGATAGGGCTTGGCAGGGAGCCGGCAACAGAAGCTGAACAGAGTGAAGCTAGAAAGACAGTTTTAAGTATCAGCTCTGGAGCAGCAGTGGGAAAAGTTCAGCAAGTAGAGTCTGAGCCTGTGAGGCGTAGAAGAAAAGCCATAGTGGTCCAAAGTCAGCATGCAGGAGTCAGGGCAGCAGATAAACACAGTCCCACCAGCCTCCACCTGAGAGAGGACCTGGACCAGGAGAGCACGAGAGGGACAAACAGAAAGCCCCAAGCTACAGAGGACACGGACCTGTCAAAGAAATCAAAGAATGAGAAAAACAGGAAAGAGGCTCAGAGCAAAAGCCAGTCAGAGCGAAGCCAGAAGAAGTGGTCAGAGGTCAGTCTGCTCTCTGGAGCCGCCTCAGTCGCAGCAGGATCACTTTTAATCCAGGAAGTGGCAGCAAGGACAGAGAGCAGCCGGCCTGGAGGCAGAGACAGCGGGAGCTCATTCAGGGACCAGCCCCCGGTCACCATCAACATCACTCCTGCTCCTGAAAGACCTGAACTCAGGACCAGTCTGGACCACAGCCAGGAGGACGAGGAGGAGGAGGAGGAGGACGAGGAGGAGGAGGAGGAGGACGACGACGAGGAGGAGGAGGAGGAGGACGAGGAGGAGGAGGAGGAGGATGAGGAGGAGGAGGTTGGTCACGGGGCTGAGAAAGTAGCAGAGGATGAAGAAGAAGAAGACGAGGACAAAGACAGTGACACTCTTCATCCTAAAGATCAGTCAGAAACTG